>NW_007730066.1:198431-209348 GCF_000696425.1 Galeopterus variegatus
GTCCCGGTCCGGTACGGGCGTGACACTGAGGGTTGCGATCCGTTGCCGGACACGAAAAAAGACAAAAAAAAAAAAGGAAAGAAAAAGAATGGAGTCTAACTCGATGACTTAAAGCACTGAAAGTTATTGGCATTAAAATCTGTATCAGATTATTTAAAGGAAGTGAGATATTACTACAGCATATCAAGAAGTATCAGCATCAGTAACGTAGAAGATGCTCAACTAGGCCTTGTGTTCTAAACCAGAAGAGTGATTACTTACCCATAAGGTGTGGCTTGTGGGGCACAATATAGCCACAGAATTCCTTAATTGTGAGTCCCAGGAAAGCGTTTGAAGAAAATTTGAAATCTCTGCCAAAAACTATAATCATCACCAAGCTTGGTCATAAACTTTAATTGGAAAACCGATATTAAGTATGTATCTTTATTACATTTGGAAAGCATGAATAATATATGTAATCATCCAAAGGCTGAGCTATGATGTTGCTTTATTATTCTAATATAAATGGAAGTGCACTATATTATCAATTAGTGTTCAGTTTCTTTGGAAGAGCAAGAAAAAAAAATCTGTTGGACCTCAGCTGATGATTTACATTCTCAAACATCTTTATTCACAAGCCTAAAAAGCAAGCTGGTAACAGTCACCAAAGCAGTTGCCAAGACAACTTATCCCTGGATTTAGTATTACTACATCAGGAGAGCCACTTATAAGGAATTTAATTAACTAACACCTTATCCTCCTTAGCAAAAAAATGATGGATTTTCTTTCAACTCAAAGTCTCTAAAGAATGAGATTCAATGGAGTCAAGGTAGACACAGACCCACAAGATATACTCACACACACACTCACAGGTGCTGAGTAATTATAAAATAATGAAGCTAGTTTTCAGATGGGGGTTATAAAAAAATTGTCCTCACCAGTTCATGCATGTTTGATGAATGAATGTGAAGAAATCTGCAGCTAGGGTTTTCCATATACCTATGTTATACAAAAATAATTTAATGTATTTTCACATATATGTACATGTATTACACACATTTTATTTACTTACTTTCCTTTTTCTTCTCTCCTCAAAAAGGAATGGGTAGTTATAGAAAAGTTAATTGAAACAAAAAAAAGCTAGCATAAAAAGAAAGATAAATCATACATAAAATTGATAGGAATCTTAGAATTGTTATGACCATGCTTCATAACTGGCTCTGAGCTTCCAAGTAACCATGGCAATAATGGGAATGAAACAAATTGCATGGCTTAAATTATTCCCCACAGAAAGAAATGCTTTTACTATTCTAAATTCTAAAAAAAAAAAAAAAAAGAAGAGGGTGAAAATTATGGATATTTTTGACTAAGATTATAAAATTCCTATACTTTGTATTTATGGTCTTTACATGCTTTTTTCTCATTTAATCTCACCACTTATCTCTAACATCCAATATCTACAGAGCTGTTAGAAAGCGCTGTACAAATATTATTTAATAGTATTAGTTAGCATATACCTGGATTATACTTTCTTCTTTTCCACATGCTGCTCCCGTAAATTAATGTCCAACCTAAAGCACAGAATTTGGAGTTGAGCACCAAGCTTTCACACCCTGCAGATGGTGACTCCATCGCACTCTTTCAGATGGTTTTTCCCCAAGATGGGTAATATTTGAGTAATTCTCTCTATACTTTGAGAACTCAAAATATACTTAGTGAAAGCTCTGTATTCACACGCTCACAGCTACAGAACTGTACAGTGTTTTGTCCTTCTTAAAAATATTTTGAAACTTCAATTCTCACAATGAAAAAGGGCAAGCAGGCAAATACTGCTTTTCCAACTATATACATTAAGAAATCTGGGTTTTGTTAGAACACAAGTTTTTTTGACCCTCGCCATAGGCCTCTGTGCATATATTTCCTTTCATCCAGTATATAATCTGGCAATCAAACCATAACTCACATACCTTTAAGATATTTTTTAGTCTGTCTGAATAGGAAAGCAATGACAATATAATTTCAGAATATTCCTAATTATCTGCCTCAGTATATAACTTTGAGCTGGCCAATTCTAGCTTGTTTATCTATCAGGTAGTGTTACTCTTCTGACTTTGTTCTTCATTTCCAAAGGTCTTCAAAACCAAAGGTTTTTTGGTTTTTCTAGATCCCTTGTATTTCCATTAGAATTTTAGACTTAGTCAATTTCTACCAAAATATTCTGTTAGAATTTTGATTAGGATTGTGATGAATACTTAGATCACTTTGAAGATAATTTACATTTTAATAATATTGAGTTCTCCATTTAACAAAAAACTACAGAAAGAACCACCACATAATCCAGCAATCCCACTACTAGGTATATACCCAAAAGAACAGAAATCAACATGCCGAAGAGATACCTGCACTGCCATGTTTATTGCAGCTATATTCACTATAGCAAAGATTTGGAACCAACCTAAATGTCCATCAATGAATGATTGGATAAAGAAAATGTAGTATATGTATACAATGGAATACTACTCTGCCATAAAAAAAGAAAGAAATTATGCCATTTGCAGCAACATGGATGAGTTTAGAGAAAATGATGTTAAGTGACATTGGCTGGGCACAGAAAGAGAAATAGCACATGTTCTACTCATATGTGGAAGCTAAAAAAGTTAATCCCATAGAAGTAGACAGTAAAATAGTCTTTACTAGAGACTAGTTAGGGGAGGCTAGAAAGGGGAGAGGGAAGATGGTCAGTGGATACAAAATTGTAGAGATATAGGAAGAATAAGATCTAATGCTCTACAACAATACAGAGAGACTACAGTCAACAACAAATCACTTTATAAGTTCAAGTAGCTAGTCAAGAGGATGTTGAATGTTCCCAACACAAAGAGGCAACAAATGTTTGAGGTGATGGATATGCTAAAATACCCTGATGTGATCATTGCACACTGTACAAAAATGTACCCAAATATCACATTGTACTCCATAAATATATACAATTATCATGGGTCAGTCAAGAAAAAAATAAATAAAGTGACAGGAGTAGATTAGAGGTTACCAGAAATGGGGGAAGGGAGAAAGAATAATGAGAAATATCCTGCTTAATGGGTACAGAGTCTATGTTTAGGATGACAAAAAAGTTTTGGAAATAGATAGAGGTAGTAGTCACACAGCACTGTTGGTATAATTAATTCCATACAATTGTATGTGTTTAAATGATTAAAATGGCAATCCTTATGTTATATACGTTTTACCACAATTTTAAAAAATGAAAAAAAATAAAGTAAAATTACCCAAAATAAGAAAGAATGAAAATATTAAAATTAATAATAATATTAATAATAATAAAAGTCCCCCAGTCCCTAGACAAGCTATATATCTCCATTTACTTGGGTCTTCTTTAATTTCTTACAGACACATTTTGTAGTTTTCAATTTACAGAACTTTCTAATCTTTTATTAGATCTCTCCCAAAGTATTTCATATTTTTATGCAACTATAAATTACATTATTTCAATTTCCAAATATTCATTGCTAATATATTTAAATACAATTGAGTTTTGTGTATTAGTCTGCATCCCAAAACTTTGCTAAACTTAACTGTTAGTTCTAAGAGCTTTTTTGTAAACTTCACTGGATTTTCTGCTTAGAAAATTAGGCTACCTACAAGTAAAGAAAGGTTTACTTCATCCTTTCCCATCTGGATTTTTTTCCTTGCCTAATTGCATTGGCTAGAACCTCCAGTACAATATTGGATAGAAGTGATAAGAGCAGATTCCCTGTCTTTGTACTGATCTTGGCAGGGAATAATTCTTCCTTTCACCACTAAATATAATGGTACCTGCAAGTTTTTCATAGATGCCCTTTATTAGGTTGAGTGAGCTCAACCTAATTTTCTGAGAGTTTTTGTCAAGAATTGATGTTGCATTTTTCTCTGCCCTTGTGCCATTTTCTCACATGCATGCCCTGATCAATACTCAGCTGATGCCTAGTGGGGTAAACTCTCCAGCTTTTCAAGGTTCTCTCCGTGTACTGCTCTCGTTTCTCCAGTACTTTGCCTCATAAACTCCTTGGCTTCCTCAGATTTTCAAGTCCATTTCCCAAATGCAGAGAGAACACTAGGCTCAGCCTGGGTCCCACCTACCAACAACACAACCCGAAAACTCTCTCAAGGCACTGAGTTTGGATAACTGAAGGACTCACCTCATCTGCTTGTCTCTCAGAGATTATTGCCTTTTGTTGTCTGATGTCCAATGTCTTAAAAAATATTGTTTCATATGTTTTGTCCAATTTTGCAGTTGTTTCTGCAGAAGAGTTAACATAGTTCCTATTACCCCATCTTGGCTGGAAGCAGCAATCTCTCCTGGATAATTTTTATACATGCACATTCTTAGGGAGTATTCTATATGTAATTATGTGGTAAGTCTTAAAAACCTGCATATTTTCAAAACTCTCATTGAATTTATTGATAATCCTGGCTTATGAAGTACATATTTATTCCCTGTTTTATAGATAAGGAAACCTGAAGTCTGTGGGCCAAGTTTTAGAGCATGACTATAACCCTGAACCCAGGATCTCTGATCCTCTAGTCTTGACTTCTTCTCTCCCCAATGTGTACCACCAGTGACAGTGTCTGCTACATGAGTGCTAATGCTGGAAATCCTAATTTAATTTACTATACATTTCAATAATCTTAATCATTTAAAAATTAGAAAGACTAACTGTAACAGAAATTAGGTTGCTTAATAGAAATTGGATGCTTCTTGCACCACTGTAAATATTACTTGCTTGTACCAGAAAAGGAAGGGATAATGAAAGCTCTATTGTATGTGTAAGATGTGATCATCTTCTTAAAGGGAAAGCCATCAAGATTTTGATGCAGAAAATATTTACAAGCTGTCTGTCCTCTTTTTGTCTTTTAAGTGTTACTGGATACCTGTTCAAGGTAGTACCACCTCAGTAACTGTGTTTCACTGGTTATTCTTAGACATGCACTGAAACAGAGCTGAGTAATCACCTCCTCCATGATGTCTCCTCACAAAATTCTGGGCAACTTTAGTGCTCCATTCCTGAAGGCTTATTGTTCAGGGTACATAACACTATTTTATCCTCCTTCATGGTATACTGAGAATTTGTATTTTTATGAATAACACCTGTATCTGTATATTCTTATGTAAATTTTCCCAGAAAACCTACTTCATGGAAATTATTGATTTAGTATATCCATTCCTCTTTTTCAGTTATTTTAGAAATATTCAGAAATCTAGAATATATGATAATATATTACATAATATGAAAATATAATTATGAATAAACTTACGATTATATATTTAAATGTATATAATATGAATATAGATTTATTTCTTTTTCTCTAGTATCTGCCTGGGGATATTTGAAAAACAGATAACTGAGTTATATTAAGTTTAATTAATATTAAACACCATTCCTCTTTTTCAGTTATTTTAGAAATATTCAGAAATCTAGAATATATGATAATATATTGCATAATATGAAAATATAATTATGAATAAACTTATGATTATATATTTAAATGTATATAATATGAATATAGATTTATTTCTTTTTCTCTGGTATCTGCCTGGGGATATTTGAAAAACAGATAACTGAGTTATATTAAGTTTAATTAATATTAAACAGCATTAAGTTGGCAAGTCTTCTGTCTCCTGTGCTGCCAAATTTCTGATCTCATGGGTATCTCATGGCTTTCAGTGCCTGAATGTGTGGGGAGTTGTTTCCATTTAGGAGTCTTTTATACTGAACATGTCTTCACTCTACAGCTACAATTCCTCAGGATTTCCCATGTATCCTCCAACAATGCTGATTTTTAGAAAGTCAAAGAAAATCACTTCCTAATCCATCCACACAAATGTTAACTCATAAGGAAATTTTTTCCCTTTGCTCTTCAGATCATCTTATAAATTATTCATAGCCTGTCAAACTTACTGCATAAACAAAATACTGGAGTTTTGTTACAGTTCATAGTTTGATTTTAAGCCCAAACTATATGTTAACTGTGAGGTTTGACTAACTCTGAGAATTTAAACCTATAGGTGGGCTGGGCTACGTGTATATATGCAGCCTAAACTCAGACTGTCTCACCAATCTCAATACAGACCTTGATTATCCACAAACCCAGCTGATGATGAAATCAACCTCCTGAAACTGAGGTTCATGACATATTTTGTCTGAAGAAGGCATTAGAGATCATCGACTCCTATATTTTTCAAATGAGTGGGGGGAGGGGAGATGGTGGTAATCGGAATTTTCCAGGGCAGTAAGGAAAAGAATGGAGAAGTTTTGAGCATATTTAGTTTGAAAAGACCCCCAAGGACATCCTTTGTAACCTCCCACAAGTTGCAAATTACTGATTCAAGCAATGTTTTACAGCCCCAGCTACAATTCAGATCATCTGAGGGGCTTTCAAAAATACTTACCACCTGGATCATGTCACAGACCAAATTAGAATGTCTGGGTTGGACACAGCCCCAGTACTTTAAAGAATGACTAAAGAGAGCCTAAGTCCACAGAGAAAGTGTGACTTGCTAACACTGGATCCAGGAAAAGTATCCAGATCCCATAAGACTGGCCACAAGGAAAGTTCCTTCCACCTCTCTCTAGACATCTCTACAAGTTAGAATTGCTGTGCCCTCAAGGAAAAGAAGGCAAAATAATCTGTAAATAAACAATTTTTTAAATTGTGGTAAAATATACATAAAATTTACCATCTTCATCATTTTTAAGTATACAGTTCAGCAGTGTTAATTATATTCAAATTGTTTGACAACAGATCTCTAGAAGATGTTTATCTTGCAAGGCTGAAACTCTCAACTTCTCTGAACCTCAATTATCTCATTTGTAGATCAGAAACAACAGTTATATCTCAAATTGTTCTTGAGCAGAATAAATCAGATACAACAGGAGATTGGCTAACAAGCTTTTGTACATCAAGGCCCTCAATAAGTCTTAACTTCTTTACATCTAATCCAGGAGAGAAACCTCCTCATTCACATCTTGTTAGGTCAATGCTAAAACATTGGTCATATCTATGCAGACTTTAGTTTTGTTCTGTAGAATATGGTTATTTAGATTTTGCTATTGTGAGAACAGATTAAACAATAAGAAGAAAATCTCCCTTTTTATGCAACAGTCACTAGTTTGAACAATTGTGTTGATTCGGTAAGTAGGGTGAGGAGGAAAACAAATGCTACAGCAGAAGCACTGGCTGAGAAATCAGACAATCCCCATTACTCCTCAGCCAATAGCGGGGACACCCGTACTCCTTAGAGTGGCACTGAGCTTGATCAGCTGTAATTGCTGACCAAGGGTAAGGTGGGTGATCAGAAAAAATGTGAAGAGTAAAGAATGCAGGAACTAAGGTTTATTGACATTTTTAAAACTTTGTGTCTAGTGCAGATTTAGCTGGCTCAAATATATTATTTCATTTAAACTTCCTAAAAATCCTAGAAAGCAGATAACATTAGTAGCATTTTGTAAATGAGGAAAATAAGCTCACAGAATATTTCCAGTCCCCATAAAATTAAAAGTGTTTAGAATACAAACTATTTGAGAAGGACAGAGGCAGATGGGACAGTCAAGATTGTCTGGACAGGGATGGTAAATGGGTTTAATCTCATGCCATAACTGTGATGTTTTGGTAGGAATGTGTTGAGAAGGATTATGAGACTGTATCTGGACTCGGTGGTATAAAGTGTCTTGGTCATTAGTAATGCCTGCCGCAGGCACTGGAGAAGTTGTGGTGGCATGGACGGTAGATATTTGCCCTCTTGATCTAGTCTCCTTTTTTTACAGAATGCATAGCTACTAAGAAGTTAATACAGTTACAATTCATAGAGTGAACTATTGCCAAAGCCTGCTTTTAATCTTAAAGTTACTGATGCTTAGCACGAGGCAACATTTACTGTGTGGAAAACCAACCAATCAACAAATAAAAAGCAAAATAAAACAAAAAGAAATAAAGTTATTTACATTTCAGGCATTCACAGTAAAATTATTAAGCTTAAAGGGTTCTTCTTAAAACCCGTAAAATCATAGTGAACATTTCAAACTTTAGCATGCATCAATATCTCCGGGAAAGCTTTTAAAATACAAATTGCTGAGCCCAACCCACAGAATTTCTGATTCAGTGGGTCTGGGATGGAACCTGGGATGGAGGATTTGCAAGTTTCCAGATTTGGCTGATGCTGCTGTTCTGAGATCACCCTTTGAGGTCTGCCACCATTGAGGGCAGCCTGATAGTGACTTTGCCTAAATGATTGGTCTGGTTTCTCTTAAAATGAAATGAATTATTCAAACATACTTTTTAAAAAATAGGTCCAGGAGTATTAATCTGAAACCCCCATAAGGTTTGTTAATAAGAAGTTCCGAAAACTGAATCAAAAGTTGTTTAATCATGCTTTGCTCTTTTAGCATATACGCTAAAACTGGAATGATACAGTGAGGATTAGCATGGCCACTGTGCAAGGATGACATGCAAATTCATGAAGCATTTCCTATTTCTTGGAACCCATTATTGGTGGAAATGTAAAATGGTACAGCCTCCATGGAAAACATTATGGAGGTTCCTCAAAAAATTAAAAATAGAATTACAATATGATCCAGCAATCCTACTTTTGGGGTATATATCCAAAATAATTTAAAGCAGGACCCTGAAGAGAAACTTGCATAACCATGTTCATTGCAGCATTATTCACAATAGCCAAGAGGTGGAAGTAATTAAATGCCCACTGACAGATGAATTGATAGAGAAATGTGATATATGCATACGATGAAATATTATTCAACTTTTAAAAAATGAATGTTGAGAGGTCAGGGCAGGAGGAAAACCTAAACTGTGTCCAATAATGGGATTCTGACATAGAAGGGCAGATGGTTGAACTACAGGGAAATCAACTGAAGACTGCAGAGACGCTGCAGGAGAATTCACTGGATACTCAACAGGTCCTGATTCATCATCTTGGGTACAAATTCATTTTAACGTTTTTTAAAATTTATTTATTTTTTAATTGACATGTATTGACTGTACATTTTTATAGGGTATAGAATTATACTTCAATACATGTACACAGTGTGTGATGATAAAATTAGGGTAATTAGCATATTCATTATTTCAAAAATGTGTTATTTCTTTGTGATGAGAACATTTGAGGCCCTCTCTTCTAGCCATTTGAGAACATACAATAAATTATTAGTAATTACAGATGCCTAGCAGTACTGTATACCACTAGAACTTGTTTTTCCTATCTAGTTGTAATTTTGTGTCCATTAACCAACCTCTCCCTATCCCCCCAAATTCATTTTAATATTAGCAGTGAATCACCCTGCGGCAACATAACATCTACTGCAAAAATCCCTTTCTTCACTTTTTTTTCTCCCTCCCATGATCACTCTAAGAACCCCGGCATTGTTTCTTGTCTTTGGCCCAAGGAGTTACAATCATGTTGGGGAGAGAGGACATAAAAGCAGCCCAATGTGCCAGGATGCCCTCTTCTCCCTAGCCATCATTACTGTCACTGGACCATAGCATCCCTCCCAGTTCAACCGTCCCTGAATGCAATAGTGACTGAAACAAAAACCATTATTAGTTTAAGAGGAAGGTTTCCTTTCTAGGGAGTAAGCCATTCTCTCTTTATATAACCTGCTATGGACACATGAGATGTGTGGCCTTGAGTCCAATGCCACAACTCGAGTGCTCATGACCTACATCCACACACGCAAACACATATGCATGGAGATTTTCACGAGAGTCTTCAACAGGACAGGTAGGCAAAATTAGAAAGGATTCTAGCATCAGCCACACATTGTGCCCAGAACTAGATCTCTCTGAAATGGGTGAGGGGGGCAGGCATAAAACTACTTGATTCTACTCCAAAAGGTTGTTTCTATTTCTGCTTTCCATTCCCTAAAAAGCCAAGAATTAAAAAAAAAAAAATCCCCACTGAGGCCACTGCTGTAACTTGCTCTTCCATTCCACTCAGCTGACAGTGGCTATGCCTGTCCTTGCCTATCTCCACAAGGTCAGGGGAATTTCATCTTCTCCCTTCCACCTTCTCTTCCACCTCCAGGACCAAGGTCCGGCTTCCCGTATTTCCCTCTTGTATCCTAAGTCAATTACTACTCCCCTTCTCCTCTTTCTTGATTCATCACTTATTTCAACAGATGTTTATTGAGTCCCTTGTATGAGCTAGGCACTATTCCAAACACTGGGAATAAAAGAGTGAACAGAAGACAATCCTGCTTTCATAGAGCTTACATTCTAGTCCCAAGATCTACCTTATTTCCTGCCCCAATTATTGGTAATTCAAAAGAAACCCCATCCTATCTTGTCTCCACATCCCTCACAGATAACATCCTAAATAAAACAGCATGTCTTGGTATATTTTCAAGGTCTACACTGGTTAGTGTTATTTATAGTTACCCTGCAAAATTTTTAAAGGAAGAAAAAAGATTTGACACGTCAGGAACAAAATTCTATTTCAGAACACAAGAGTTAGAATAGGAAATAATCCTTATGGGTGCCGTGTGGAGACTGTTTCTTGAATCAGTTTCAAACAAGCCTCTCAGGACTGCATATAAACCAAAGGATGACAAAACCTCAGGGCTCAAGCAGAAATACCTTGGAAGCCTTCTCAGATGGTGCATTCTACTGGATGGAATTAGGGATGGAATCCACTGCTTCATTGCCTTTTCCTACATCCCGTAATAATTCCAAGAACCCTACCTTGTCTCTCTTAGCTACCAAGACCAATGAAGTCTTGGATAGATGGATTTATCCAGAAATTCATTAAGTGTTGATAAGAAAAAGGAAGAGCCTTGGTGGCAGGAGCCATGTGTCCCCCATGTAGAGAAGCTATGACAGTGGTGTGGTCAGAAGCCTGTAAGGGGGCTGGTGTCAAGAGCTTAGAAGCAG
>NW_007730067.1:0-7382 GCF_000696425.1 Galeopterus variegatus
ATGTTCTGAGAAAGTGGCAAAATGATTAACGTGCCTCAAAACAAGGTTTTGTGGAGTTGAGAAATGTAACTAGGAGAATTCATGATAGCTGCTATTAAAATTACAGTTGAAGGCTAATTATGTATGTATCACCTGAACCTTCAGAACTAGGTCTGATGCAATGTATTATGGGAAGATAGATTTGGGTTTCATATAAGGAATATTCTGATGACTGCTACTTTTGGCAAATAAATAATCTTGTGTCTAGAAGTACTAATTTAGATCATGTGTTGCAACACCATAGTGTATTGTGACCAACTGGCATGGGTGTATTGGGTGGATAATATCAACTGGATGGGAAATTCAGAGAAAAATATATAAGAAGACGGAAAGATATCCATTTTAGTTTGGAGAAAAATTAAAAGAGAAGCCAAATTAATAAATTCAGGAGAGAATATGTGGCTGTTCTAGAGAGGAGAAAAGGCCAAAGAAATCAAGCCAACCTGAAGACTCCTTTGCATTACTTCTAAGGAATTTAAAATGTAGAATTAAGGTTTTGGACAACCGTACAGAGTAAACCCCCCCGGTGTTCTTACAATTAGAGCACCCCTAGTGGAAATAGCATTATGATGAGAAAAATAAGTGTGATCTTGGGGAGAAAACTTCTGGAGAAGATTTGGGAAAGGATTTGTGCCCTGGAAATAAAATGAAGATATAAAAAATATATATATATAAAAAGTACTATATAAAAATGTTAGGTCAGTGTAAGTAATAAATGCATAGTTGCAATAGCATTATGATGAGAAAAATAAGTGTGATCTTGGGAAGAAAACTTCTGGAGAAGACTTGGGAAAGGATTTGTGCCCTGGAAATAAAATGAAGATATAAAAAAATATATATAAAAAGTACTATATAAAAATGTTAGGTCAGTGTAAGTAATAAATGCATAGTTGCTTATCCATATTCTATCTTCTGTTCTACTGGTTTACATCCCTTCATGGAAGGAGATCTCAGGAACCACATATGCACTGGTGCCCTGTATGGGAGGACCTGGAAAAGGAGAAATTATTACACCCTCTGCTTATATTCCTCATCCTGCCCTGCCCAGCATCCAGCTGGTTTTAGCCAGAGCTGGGAAGAGAAGAACATGAAATAAACACTCTGTTACAGCCAAATAATTATTGACTTTAAAAAAGTTTGTAAATGATTTGCAAAGAAAAAACAAGAGATTCATAGATTTATTGTTACATCTGTTAACATGTGACTATCATTCACTGACATACAAAAATCCACACATCATGTAGCAAAATCGAACAAAAATTTCTGGCGGCTTATGTCCCTGTGCCTTATACTGATGGGTGGGAGAAGAGAAAGAATTCAGAACAACATATGTCTACAGAAGTGCCTTGTATATAAATGTCATCTGTTTTGTGTGTTGTGATTAGAAATAAGAATTGAAGATACTACCCCAGATATGTAGTCTTTAAGAATAGGGACCTTGCTTTTTGTGCATTTTATATCTCTTGCCAATAGTCCAGACTCTGAGATATCAAAGATGTTGAATACCAAAATAAATGTTTGTTGAACTGAGCCCATCTTTGTAAGTGTATAAGCAGGAACTTGACATGAATGTTTTAGAAGTTAAGTTTGTTTCTTTCAAACAAACTTCGATTTATTCTGTTAACCAATATATCTGTATCTATGTAATAGTCGTGATTGTTCAATGTTTCAAATATTTGTCTACAGTGAAGAAAGTTGTTTGCATCAGTCCTAATACAATTGGGAAAGATGCAATCCATTCTGCATCACATTTTTAAAAATCTGTGTTTTTGGAAGAGAATCAAAGTGTAAATTCAAAATTGTAAATATAACTCGTTGTTTTGCATAAAATGTAAGTTATTCAGAAGATGGGGAAAGCCTCACGGACTCTTAAGAAATTGTTTTTAAATAGGAGGCATCATTATCCTAATGGTTCGGTGTGCTATTATAACATTATAAAATATTTCAAATTGGTATTGCCATAGCTTGAAGCAACTTATAACTTCATTATGATATTTTCTTTCTCAAAACACAGGCAAAATATGTTTTTTTTCTAATTTAAGAGATTTCAAAACTTCCTAAATAGTACTTGAAGATTTTCATGCTTCTTGGAATAAATTATGTTCTTTTATTCTGAAACTCTGATGAAATCATTGAGAAGTGTCAGAAGAGAAATGAAACTCTAGGGAAGCTATTAACAATTTCTCATTTGCAGTTCACATGGGAATGTGAGTTCCATCTGCCAAGGAGTTTATCATTGATCTATTTAGCATGAAATGCAACTATCACAACAGATAGAGTTGATCTTATTAGCTGGGTTTGTCTTGAATACATAATCTTAAACAACAAAAAGGGATATGTTCCTTCACTTTGGGGTGTTTTTATAGTAACTGTTATTAACTCTGACAGAAATTAGTCTAAAATAGTTGTATAACTCCCTGTTATCAGCATACCAACTATTTTGAAGCTTAGAAGCTCCACTGCTATATTTAAACCAAAGTAAATCAGTAGATTAAAAAAAAAATTTCAGCAAAATAAAGCTGAAAATAAGGAGTGACAAAGGCACAGGATATAACAAATGGTAAAACTAAGACAGGAATTTTTTAAAAAGAAACTTCAAGTGACAGAAGGAGAAGTGAGCAGTAAGTCTAGAATACTAACAGTTCAAATTAGAGTAAGAAGTCAGTGAACTCCAAGAAGAAAATCACAGGAATTCTATGTCTTAGGTTTGATTGGAAGATGTCAGTTTAGAAGTAAAAGTGGAGATATGTTTCTTTTTAAAGTAAGAAAAATGGTACCAATTACAAACATAAAATAAAAATCAAAAGCCTCCCAAGAAAATCATGTTGCAGACAGTATCTAAACCAATTGAGCTATGATTTAAGCAACTGATGGCATGTAAGAAAGATAATCCATTTCACCTTTAAGCTAGCATTCTTTGAATGGTACAGAGATTATGATATTGAGCCCATTGAGAATAACATAAAATCTTAAGCACACTAAGATTAAATATTACAGAAGCAGTATTTAAATGTTTATAACTCTCAAGAGGCTTTTTGATAGATTTCAATTTTTTGGCCAAGCAATGAAAGCAAAATTATAGCTACTGTAATCTATAAAGTGTTATCCACCTTGACAGTATAAAAATAAGAATACACTACAGAAGTTAGAAAAAGGAGAGGAAGTTCTGAGATAGACGAAATGATAAGGTGCTAATAGTGTCATCTTATTTAGTGAACAGTTTCAGACACAGCTAAAAATTCAGGGGACAAAAATGTAGGGTCTCTGGTGTATTGTTAAAGCTATAAAATAATTACTGGAAAGACTAAAAATATTAATGTAACTGTCTAAAACTGGGAGGCAAATGAAAGATGGAGTTGTAAATAAGCTAAATGATCACCTTTTAATGCAAGAAATAAAAGAAGATAAAGACAATAAATCAAGTAATAAAAGCACAGCGTATAATTAAAAATTATGGAGATGACTATGAGAACAACAACAATAGAAAAGGTAAAAAAATGGTTTCTACTGGAAAGTAAATTGGGGTGTTTAAGTCAGGGTATTGTATAATGTATTTACCTCTTAATTGTTTGCTTTGATAGAAATAAAGTATGGATAATAAATTGGATTAGTACACATTCCACTACAATATAGATCTATAACATACATGTGTATTCCACGAGTACCAAAGTCACTGTGTCATTTTTTTTTGAGATAACAATGGCTTTTGAATAAATTAACATATCTTTAAGTCACATGAGGTCATAATATCAAGCATAGAAACAAGTAAATTCACAAAAAAATCAGTCAACTAGAAATGCTTAAATAACTAAATCCCAAATCAAATACCACCCATTCACTTTATAATATACATATGTACCAATTGTCACAATTCAGATAATTTCACTGAATCTAGTATAAAAATCACTTACATATATTTTGGCTTGCTTCCTTTCAAATTCAGCCTCCCCTCCCTTCCACTTTATACAGAGCAATGTACTGGTATTTTTTCCTTTTTATTACTTTGATTGGGTATTTATAGTCTTTGTAAAATACACAATGCTCTTTCCCTTCTGAGGGTTAAGAGTTATTAGGTTAAATACTCACCTACCCTCCAATTTCCCCATGCCCAAGGCAGAAACCATATGGAAGATGAATTTCTTAATACATATAGCTTGAAAATGTGCTACTAATTACAGTGATAGAATTTCAAACAGGAGATACTAGTATCTTCTGAGGGCAACAACCCGTGGAGTTCTCTCTCTGGGTGTTACACTACCCTTCTCTTTGAGAAACCCTTAACAAATTACTGGCTGCTTTTATCACACTGATAGTATAGTTACTTTTAGAAAACCATTAGTATCTTATGTTCAAAAATAAAAAGGTTGACATGAACTTGAGAGACTTCATTCTTAAACTAAGTAAGGGGAAATTTAGAGTCAGCTCAGTAAATTTTATTATTTTTTTATGTTACACCTGTGCAAAGCACTTGAATTTTATTCTAATTGACATCAAGCATACTTCATAAACTGAATTCTTGATTCTGACCATTTTCAAACCAAAATTAGGAGATTTTTTTGGATGATATGTTTTGGGGTACTTCTCCATAAGTTTTTTCCATGTCCTTAACTTGGAAAACTCGTGATCCCTGCATATATGAGTAATCTTCAAAAAGTTTGTGGAAAGATTTGTATTATCTTTTAATTCTACTTTTTCACAAACTTTTTTTTTATGTATCTTTGTATTATTATTAAAAAGTGCTCTGGAAAAGTTGCAGGCATTTATTATCCTATCCTACTTTCCACCCCTTCAAATTGTTTGCATAGCTCCTGAAATAAGGCATTTTCATATCACTTCAGTTCAGTTTACTCTATTTCATAGAGAATTTAATAATACTGACCTTGATTTATTTATTGTTAATTTTTGGTAAGGATTTTCTGTAAAACAAACTTTTCACACGGTTAAATATAGTTCGTTTTTGCTGGTGACAAAATTAGATTCTAACCACCTGCTTGTTGTGTGCAAGCATCAACATCAAATTCACAGTTCATCATGCCATAAATACTCATGCTTTGGGAATGTGCCAGACACACGCCTTTTTCAGTAATGTGATTGCACCCTGATTCCCCACTCTAGAATTGTAACTCAAGGGAGCAGCTAAACCCTTCAGAAGAGACACTTAGAAATGTGCCTTTGATATAAAGATGTGCATAAGATCAAGGCCCTGCTCATTTTTAAAGAAATTTAAATCAATTAAATACTCAAAGCCTATCATTATATAAAAGAAGTTTCCCTACATGGTTGTCAATTTTATTTTAGGTGAATACTGGATGATGGAGCTTAAGAAAAGTGGGGCATAAAATAAAGTAGAGGAAGATAAGAAAGCAGCACATAAGCAGTTTACATAGTGCTGCTTGCCTTTAGACACACAATGGCAATGTAGGGCAGCAAAATGGAACATGGAACAGGAGCAGCGAGAGATCATTAGAATGTTTAAATAAAAGCATATGTTATGAAACACATGCCTTTTGTTTCTTTATTTTTGTTATTGCAAACATAATACACACGCATGTTTTTAAAAAGCACAAAGAGCACCAAAAAGAAAATTAAATCGCCCACTATCCTTCATATCTTCATATCTACTCCTGGATCTCTATTATTGTTAAGTTTTGTCTCTGACATTTACTGTGATATGTGTGTACAATTTTTTCTTAAGCAGGAAAAAGCTGCTCATGCTCTTCAGCGAATTCCCTTTTCTCAAATATTTTTCCATATTATGTCTATAGATTTAGCTCATTCTTTTAAATGAATTATTAAGTATTTTATCATTTGCCTCTGCCAAACATTTTTTTGCTAGCCTCTCTGCATAGATATCTAGAGTAATTTCATTTTTTGTGTGTGTGTGATTACAAACAAAGCTAAAATAAGATGTGTGTATGCATGTGATCATGTTTTCCCTCACAGTAAATTCTTCACAGTAAACCTTTTTTGCTAGCCTCTCTGCATAGATATCTACAGTAATTTCATTTTTTTGTGTGTGTGATTACAAACAAAGCTTAAATAAGATGTGTGTATGCATGTGATCATGTTTTCCCTCACAGTAAATTCTTCACAGTAAACTCTCTGGGTCTTCTGGTATGCATATTTCAAAGTTTGCTAAATATACCCAAGTGTTTGCACTAAGAAGGTGTAATTGCCCCCACTCTATTCCAATGCCTGTTTTCCACACCTTTGATTATGGGTATTATCAAGCGGTGTTTGCACTAAGAAAGAAGGTGCAATTGCCCCCACTCTATTCCAATGCCTGTTTTCCACACCTTTGATTATGGGTATTATCAAGCATTTCAATATATGCTAGTCTAATATAGAATTTTATTCCTTAGATGAATAGAAAATACAACTTTTCAATGTTCAAAAAGTTCAGCAATATTTAATACAACCACCTCTATTTAATTCATCATTATAAACATGATAAATACATTCACATTTACACTGAAGCAGAAAGCTCTTAAGAAATCTACAGACTAATTTGCTGATGATCACAGATTTATTCTGATAATTTTAAATGTATAAGGACTCATAGTGATGAATTATGTCAACATTTTTATTTCACATAAAGGTATGGAAACCTAAGGTTTTAAGAATCCTGGCTAATGTCAAACAACTAATTAGGAAAACATAGCTTAGTATCTAATGTCTGTTTTCTCTAGTCAGAAATAGCTTGCTTCTGATTCCAACACTCCACTAATACTCCAAGTTCACAATGACCCTCTGATCAGTAAATCTACTGGTCCCTTTAACATTGTTATTAAAATCTGGGTAGCATGTGATACTTTTGTCTACGCTCTCCTTGACAGTCACCTGCCCTTACCTTCTGTGGTTCCACATTGTTAGATTTGCTCTTGCCATCCTGGCTGTTCCTTCCTTTTCTTCCTCTACCCATGCAGTGCTCTATTTCTCACCCTTTTTCACTCTGATTACAATTCCTGGAAGATTGTTTTCAATCTCCGTCCTTTATTTACATTTGTATGGGGATGATCTCCATCTATGTCTTGATCCAAGTTTTCTCTCAAGATCTTGAGTTGTCACTACATCCTGCAGTCCCGCACATTTTCACATCCACTGAACTCACCAGGTGTCTAACTCACCACTTGTTTGCTCATCCATCCACCAAACCTGCTACTGAGGGTAATTAGAATGATCTTTTTCAAATTAAGTCTTCTCTTACTAACATCTTTTGATGGCTTTCTATTGTTGTTATAACAAAGTTCAAAGTTATTTAATATGTTCTACAAGACCCATCATGATCTGTTTCTAGACTAATATCTCATACTTCCATTATTAAACCCCTTTTTTTCCTCTTA
>NW_007730067.1:7919-208149 GCF_000696425.1 Galeopterus variegatus
CCTAGTATTCCATTGTGTAGATATACCACAATTTCCGTATCCACTCATCCAATGATGGACATTTGGGCTGGTTCCAACTCTTGGCTATTGTAAAGAGTGCTGCAATGAACATTGGGGAACAGGTATACCTTCAACTTGATGATTTCCATTCTTCTGGGTGTATTCCCAGCAGTGGGATAGCTTAGTAATGTAACCAAGTAAAACTATTTTCAGGGATTTGAAAGGTCCATGCCCTGTTGACTCATCCTTCAGCTTAAATTGAGATATCATCTCCTCTGGGGTTTACTCAAATATGGATTATACACTCTACATGGGTTCACAGTAGAATTTATTAATATAATAGTTACCATACTGTACTATAACTGCTTGCTGAAGTGTTTTCCCCCTTCAGTAGACTGTTAAGGCTGTGAAGGGCTTGTTGTTCTTTGAATATCTATCATAACATGAAGCACAAATAAAGTGTTTAATAATTAGTCATGAAATAATTATATGAAAAAGAAAGTTGAAGCCGAAACTGAGCACTCCATGATAGTCTTTGGCTACTTTCTCTAAGCTGATTACGTTTTATATAAATTATTCCATGTTTATAGTAGTACAAGATTAAGGGTCAGAATAAATGTTACCAAGAGAATGCTCTTTGAATATGGATTGTCCTTTATCAATTACTTTTATCCATTTCATGCTAACTTGGAAATATTAAGACAATATTATCATAAAGATAATTTAAGCTTTTCTTCCTGTATGCAGTGGATGAATTCCCAAAAGCCTATGTGCATTAGATATGTGACACACGAGAGGAAATTGGTAATATGCAGTGATCATTTTCTAAGACAGATGACAAATGTTTACTAACTACTATGGTAAAGACACATTGTGAGATACAAAGACAGTAAAATAATAAAAAGCAACACAACAAAATGATTCACTGAGACTACATCCATAACTTTATAATAAAGTCATATTTGTATCTCGATTGCCTCACTTATATTTAATATTTTAAATTTAGTTAGATTATCAGCTATTTGATGGCAAGAAATATTCTAAAATCATAAAAAGATAGAAAGAAGGAAGGGCAAATCATCTTCAGAGTAAGAGGAATGAGTTTACTTCTACACATATGGAGCTTGAAGTGATGGTGGGATTGGGTGCATTTTCAAATATTCGAAAACTGCCAGATAGACCACATCTGAAACTACTGGGTAGAAGTTTTCAGAAGGCAAATGCCAATTGAACCTGAGAAAGAATTTTCTAAAAGATGAATTCGTTTGAAAATGAAATAGGCTGCTGCTGGAGGAAGTGAATCCACTATCACTAAACATTCTTCAGTACATTATTGATGGTCACTTTTCAAGGTTGATACACAGGAAATAGGATAAGCTATAGGAAAGTGTATATTGATGGAATATTCTGAGGTACAGGGATATTTCCTGCTCTACTTGCTACATTAAATATCAACTTGATTACAATCACTACTTTAATGTAAAAATTCTATCAGCAAACAGATTCTTCTCAGTGGAGAGTTAATGGCTTCCTCCCTGCTGTTACTCTGGGCCGTGTCTCAGGAAAAATCTCAGTAGAGGCTATGGGATTGCAATGCTTTTCTAATCATTATATATAAAGATGAGGTAACATTTTATACCATATCCACTGTGATCTGCACTTTGGGGCCAAGATTTAGGAAATGGGGGCATCCTGATTAAAGACTTTGGGGAAAAGGGTTTATACTAACATTGCAAAAACTTGGTACATTCGTTCACATGAAACGTCAGTGTTGGAGCAAATTTGCATCTTACAAAAATTTTTAAAACTTACAATAAAAATGGCTTGGTATAGATAATTAGGGTTTTAATAATGTCAAATTATCACATTTGCATTTTTAAAAAATATTTCTCTCCCCCCAATCCCAAGTAATATTGTGAGTTATGTTAGTGATCAATAGTTTCATGAACATCTGTAAAAATTTCAGAGAATTTTAAAAATTCATTGGTATGTTGTTCTATTACTGCCTTGGTAATTATATACCACCTTAAATTGTTACTAGTCTTTGAAGCATTAGAAATTGAGTTGCAGAAACTGGATTTGCCCCGCACAATCTACACTCTAATCCAGGGCAGGGAGTGGGGGCACTGCCTATGAAATGCTTCCATAAGGATACATTTCTCTGGTAATTGAATGCTCCTTTATTTAAACACTTTATCTTTCCTTTGTAGTGTCCCTCCCCCACCTACCCTCCAGTTCTCAATGTAAGTAGATGCCAAGATCTCTATACTATGATGGAGAAATAACTGTTACCTCTCGCACCTTACTCTTTGGCTTTTTTGCTTTTGCCTTGTCTACTTCACTTAATTTTACAAAGTCCTCCCCTCTAGTTCCCAGCAATAAATGTGATGGAAGATGAAATTTCTTTCCATATTTATTTCTCAATATTTCAATATTTATTTCTCAGTCTCTTCTTTCGAAATGCCCAACCTTCATCACTGCTACGGGTGGAAGTCTGGAATTCTCATTTATCATTTCTGTTCTGCTGTGGTATTCTTTTCTTTCCAGTTCTCAAGACAGGGTGCAATCTGCTCTGTCAACCCCTAATCTCTGTGCCTCAGTCTTCTCTCATATTTTATTCTATTTCCAGGGCTAGAAGGCATGCGTGTTAAAATTCAATCAGAATGAAAAAAACCCAGAACAAATATTTACTACAAAATTTCATTTTGTTCCCAGCATATAGAAAATGCCAGACCCATAGTCAGCTCTCAATGAATGTTTGTTGAATGAATTAAATGGGAATAAACTCTCCTTTTAACTACTGTTTCTTTCCTCCTGGGAGATGGAAGAATCAATATCAATTAAAAGAAATATTCTGAACATCCAAACACTCCATGATAAATTTACTTTGGTCAATAATAGAGTAGTGAGTTTTATATGCACACCACTCTGAGGAAGTAAAAAGGTAATTGATTTAAGAATACGGAATGCTATTAAAAAGATACTGATCTTTGCCATGTGACTTGTTTCGCATGACATTAAAACAAATAATCCAATCTTACCAGGACTGTAACAGTGATCATATGATGTCCATCATCAAAGATGTGCAGTTCTTATCCCCATAGCAACATCTGTAGTGCTTATGCTAATCACTTCAAATTAACCTTGATATGAGAAAAAAATACCCTAGAGATAATGCTGTTGTTGTGGCAATTCAGATGAGTAACGTGATTTTCTAATAAAACTCCACAGCAAAAATGAGGGTGATAAAATTTGCTATTAGCAAATTTTTGTAACATGCATTGGCTAAACCATAGCACCAGTGCTTGCATAGGGGTAATTAGAGATATCAGAGATAATGAGCTACCTTATTGATTATTGCCCTGTTGCAACCTAGCGTAGTTTGAGTAAAGGAATGTGTTTAGAGTAATTTGCGGTTTAAAAACCCAATATAAATAATTTTACATTTATAACTTTAAATTTCAGTATGAATTTAGTGCTCTTCCTTTTTTTATGGGAATATTTTTTATAGTCAGTGGAACATAAAAACAAACTTCACTCAGACAAAAATCCATTGCTTAAAAAAAGGTGTGTTTTGTAAGACATGCAGTATTACACAAATGAAAATACATGGGCTTTAAGGCAAGGTCACATGTTTTCATGATGGGTCCAGTGAAATAAGATAGTGCTTTAAATGCAACAAAATTTATTTGGAAGTTCATGCAAAAGGGAAAAATAAATACGCTAGCAGACTTTGCAAAATGCCCAAGTGAAAGACCACTTAATTTTAGTACAAGTAAATTATGGAAGTTTCTATTAAATATAATTTTAAATTTTAAATATGTTTTAAGTGTGTTTTAATAAAATATGAAATAAGAAATTAAGTTATAGTAGCTGAACTGTAACAAGTAAATTAGAAGGAAAAAGTTCTGCTTTCTGAAAATTAACCTAACTGCTTCTGTGCATTGAACTTTGGAGATTCTCTAGAGTAATTAAGTAATTAGGTTTTGCTCCTGAACTGGATTACTTAAATATGGGGTAGCTAATTTTCAACTGTGAATCGAGCATTGCTTGGCTCAAGAGACTAGCATCTAAGATGAAAATGTCACCTTTTCAACAGTTTGGATTTGGCCTAGGTCAATGTATCCAAGACGATGTATTCAAGCCATGTGAACTTTTGTGTTGAATAAAATCAAGTGTTAAACTTCCTTACAGTAAAAATTAAAATAATTTACTTCCAAGCACTAAAGATGGTGGTGATGTATCAAGTAGCATATTAATTGCCTGTTGCTAGTACAACAAATTACCACAAACTTAGGGGCTTTAAACAGCACCAATTTATTATCTTACAGTTCCAGAGGTCAGAAGTCTGAAAGTCATCTCACTGGGTGAAAATCAGTGTGTCAGCAGGGTTGCATTCCTTCTGGAGGCTCTAGGGGAAAATCCACTTTCTTGACTTTTCCAGATTGTTGAGGACTCTTTGCACTCCTGCTTCATGCCCTGATTCCTCCACCTTTGAAGCCAGCAGCAGTGGGAGAAATCATGTTCACACTGATGTCTCTCTGGCTCCCTGCCGTCCCTTCTTCCCTCTTAAGGATCAGTCTGATTACATTGGGATCACCTGGATAACCCAGGATAATCTCCCTAATTTAAGGGCAGTTGATTAGCACCCTTAATTCCATTTACAACCTTAATTTTCCTTTGCCATGTAACCTACTATAGTCACTGGTTCTGGAATTAAGATGTAGTCCTCTTTGGGCAGCTATTACACTGCCTACCACAGGTGAAATTGCCAAAAATCATTGGGTAAGTAGGGAAGAATTCATTAAGTCATTTGTTTTGCTTTGTAACAGATAATGATGCAACTATGTATTTTCATTGAACTAAGTTTCATTTGTGGAATTACAGGGAATTAAATTTGCATAACACTACTTAATGTCCAGTAACTATTTAAATTTCTGATGGAAGAGAGAAGTATTTTCAGATTTACGTTGTATATAGCTTTGTAGATGGAGCACTCTTGAAAAATATTACTAGTTAAGGATTTACAACCATTTTACCATGGAACTTCTAGATATATTCATTTGGGCCATAATACTTAACTATCCTTACAATAAAACTTCATATGGGAACTTGGCCACTGTCATTCACTCTACTTTGGGAAGAGTCAGGAACAACAACAACAAAATACTCTCCTGTATTATATGTATTATATTAGTCCATTTCTGTTGCTTATAACATAAATACCTGAAACTGGGTAATTTGTAAGAAAATTACATTTATTGCTCATAGTTTCAGAGGCCGGGAAGTCCAAACTCCAGGAAACAAATCTGGTGAGGTTCTTCCTTGGTAGTAATGCAGGGGTCTCCCGTGGCAGAGTGGTGGAACAGAAAGAGAGAGCACCGCATGCACTCTCCTTTTGGAGCCCTCAGAACCATGACCATGACCACCACTATACCATCTTAATCACCTGTTCAAGGCCCCACCTTTCAATTACCATGATAGGATTTCTCATCCCCAGCAGTTACAGTGGGGATTAAGTTTTTGGGGGGACGTTCAATCCAAGGCATGTATTTTTAAGTAAATTTAAATTCCTTTCAGAACATGGAAATGTATTGCTTTCATAATAAGTTGATCTTGCCTTAATACAAAGGATTTAAGTTGAGTAATATGTTTAAGTATATGCACAGCTATCACTAATATATTAGTAGGTAGAATTAGGCATTAATTTGAAAGAGAAAAAATTTATAATAAACTATATTTTTTGATGAAGTATAATAGCATACATTAGAAAATACAAAACACTCAAGAAAAAGGTCAGCATAACCTTGGATAATTGAAATCATTTTTTATTATGAATTTCAATTTATGAAAGTAGAAAGATATTTTGTAGGAATGTATTTCACTAGAGTCAAAGTTAAGGCTATAACTGAATATGATTAGAGCACAGAAAATTAACAATGTTAGAATCATTAATAGGAAGGCTATTGAAGACAGCACACATAATTCTTAAGGCTCAAGGAGAATCATTTCAGTTTCAAAAGTAATTACTTATAAGGTTTATCTTAAGAAAACTTGCATATTTTCAAAGGAAAATGTATGTCACTTGGACAGAAACATGAAAAACTCTTTCGTCTGAAACTTTTAGGTCATGACAGAACTGACAACAGGTATACAGTATACAGGTATATAGTATTAAGATTTTCTTTAATTACATTCAAGTTAGGCCTTTATTTGTCCTATATAGATAAAAATAGACACTTAATTTCACTTTACACCTCAACGAACCACATGCATTTCAGGATGTAAACTTCACATGTATGTTGCCCAATCATTTTAAAAGGCCAGGTGCTCTAAAAATGATCAAAGTCTCCACTTAAATTATGTCTCTCTACCATAGACTTCTGTAATGGCAATAGTGAACAGAAATAGATGCATAAGCTCAATCGATGTTGTTATTTGACATAGTATGGAGTGAAAAAATCAAGTTTATTTGATCCCTTTTCCTATATAAGTTTAGGGCTGGACACTGACATCTACTCAATATGCAGATGTGAAGGAGGGTCATTACTTGTTCATGGACTTGTACAACTGTGTATGAGGAATCTGAATTGGAAATGAAAGAAATTGCTTGCACCAACAAAGGGTGGCAGCAAAGCCTTTTAAACCAAGTAGCCAATGTTTATTGAGTTATTATTTTGTGCCAGCCACTCTGCTAAGAGCTTTATCTTTTTTCTCATTTAATGGTCACCATGACACTGTGATGGAAATTGCTTGCACCAACAAAGGGTGGCAGCAAAGCCTTTTAAACCAAGTAGCCAATGTTTATTGAGTTATTATTTTGTACCAGCCACTCTGCTAAGAGCTTTATCTTTTTTCTCATTTAATGGTCACCATGACACTGTGATATTACTAATGAGAAAGAGCAGATTAAATTATTTTACTATAGTTGACACAGCTAAGTAATAAAGCTGGGATTTGAATCTATAATGTTTGTCCTCAGCATCCATGCCCTTCCTCATGTTGTATTTAAAGCCAACATCTATGTGGACAGAACCATTCTACAAATATGACTATTTTAAACTACATAAAGTCACCTTCTGATATGGAGAAGTATAGAGATGTATAAAGAAAGACAGATACACCTGAATTTAAAAAGCCAAAGAAAGAAATGGCTGGAGGAAAACTTTTAAATAGCATAGTATTTAAGCTTAGATAATACTACAAAACTCTAGTCAAAACAGATTTATCCTAATGTAAACAAATGGCCAAATTAATTATCTTTGACTTTCAAAATATGTATATATTTTCATTTAAAAGATTATATATAGATGGATCAACAGACAGTGAAAGAAGACTTTAAAGATTATGGACATTAAGACCTTACCAACATCCATAACTAAGAACTGACAATTTTGAAGGATGAGTTATCATTTTCCAGGTGAAGAAAAGTGGAAACGATGTTGGTAAACAGCTATTGACTCTTCAGGGCATGAAGAAACCAGCATAGTCTCAAAAAGGTGAGCTCAGTCTTGTCTGCAAAGTGGCACTGTGTCTATAGGTATGTTAGAGAATACTGTGAGAATGAGATTTTTTAAAAATCTTGTATATAATGCTAAGAAATTTGGATTTGTTCCCTTGTAAGCAGTAGGAGGAGTATTAGAAGAAAATGAAGAGATGGTGTTCAAATTTTTCTCCAAAGATTATTTTCGATTTTATTTTTCCCCCCAAAGACAAATTGAGGGGATGAAATGATTTATAGAACAGTATAGAAAGAGGGGAACTGAGAAGATAGCTGAGGTGAGTTATGAAGAATGCTTGATCATGATGGCAGGGATTAAAACAAAAATAATGGTCTAGATTCAAAGATATTGCAAGGTATAACTGAGAGGATGTGGAAATATTTAATATGATGATGATAGTAGGAGTTAGCGTTAGTTACTCTTTGTTAGGCATTCTACTCCTCCTACCAACCCAATGAGATGGATATTTTTATTATCAACACCATTTTCACAGATGGGATATGAAAGTTAAATCATTTGCCACGGCTGTAGAGCTAGCAAGTGGCAATGCTAAAATCTAAACACAGGCTGGTTGTCTTGGAGCCTTCACTCACTTACCACAATGCTACAGCTTTTCTCTTGTATTAAGTATAGTAATAAAAAAAAAAGATGACTCGAAGGTTTCTAATTTACATATATATGTATGTATATGGGATAAATGTGAGTCCCAATAGCTTCTTGCTGTGTCTTCACATGGCCTTCCCTCTGGTCATGTGCACTGCTGGTGTCTCTTCCTTTTCTTACGAAGATACCAGTTATATTGGATTATTGTCCCATTCTTATGACCTAATTTAATAATCATGTCTCTTTAAAGGCCTTATCTCCAAACAAAGTCAAAAAATGAAAATCAAAAGCACATTAATATAAAGAAATAGGTAGATTCCCTAGTTTCTAGTCCCAGCTGTATAAATCTCATAATACCTTCCCAACTCCTTACGCCCACATCTGAAATCAGCTCCTCCAGGAAGGCTGTGCCTCTCTTACATGCTCCACACATCAGTGACATCCGAGAGGAACTTATCTGCTCACTTCTCCGCCTTTGCCATCTGAAGGCTGTGGCCTCTCCTCAGCCACATTCTCACTTGTCTTATCATCCCTGGCTTCTCTCACAGGGCCTGGTTGGCACAGAAGAGTACACAGCACAAGCAGGTCAAAAAACAATACACCAACACTCACCTCTTCACAATTAAAGGAACGAATGTGTTTTAGGTAAGTGGAAGAATCGATACTGAGAATAAAATTGTCCTGAGAATCAGAACACTTGAAAATGTGTATCATTTTAGTCTGAGACTGATAAAGCTAGCTGCGTCACAAATTCCTACATGTTTGACAAAGATCCCAAATGAAAACCAATTTAAAGAGTATTAGATGTTGATCTCTTTGAAAACAGGCTGTCTTACTTATCAAGCCTAATAAGAGGTAGTTATTCCGTAACTATTTGTTGAAGAAATGAATCCCAAGGAATGAATCAGTGCTAGTGACAGGAAGAGGACTGACATTTAATATATAATTATTTAATTAAATTAAATGGAAAGTTGAGTAAAAATGTTAATAGTACAATTTTCTTATTTTTGTATTCATTGTATCCCATGGTCATTCTTTTTGTAAATTTTGTAAATCGTAAATTTCAAAATAGAATAACGAAAATGACAAGTGAAGAATAGTGTTCCCTACATGAACTTCCTTTTACCTCCCAACTTAATGTTTAACTTTATCTGGAACAGAAATTTTGCATATGAAGGATATATTCTAAAAAATTAGAAGTAGATTAGTCTCTGGATGGTAGTTTACAGGGTTTTTAATTTTCTCATTTTTGCTTACCTTTATCTCCTAGTATTTCTGCAATGGAATTAGTTAATAAAATAATGTAATACTTGTCAATGAACAAAGAGTTAGTATAAAGTGTCAGTCAGTTAGACCATGTCACTACTAGGTTAATAAAAATAAAGTGATTCCCTTTTACCTATTGCATTAAGTTCATACTCCACTATTTAATCTAGCTCCACCCTCTCTCTAATCCCACTTCTCACACATTCACGAAACATAATTTGGCTCCAGTTCCCAGGAGAAGCTCTAATTATACCCCATCGTCACCACATCCAGATGACATTTCCCTTAACTTTTTCTAATCAATATTCTTCCCCTCCTTCAAGGTTTTTGACATCCCACCTGAGTCCCATCTCTTCCAACAAACCTCTTTTTGGTTCTTTATGCCTACTTAGTTACCAAATGCCTTTTTAGGTGAATAAGTACCATTAAAGCTTATGCTGCATTCTTAGAGTGTTGTCTTAATGGGAAATATCTATATTAATAATCTTGGCTGAAATGCAAGGTTAGCTGCTCCCCAGCAGGGTCCAGAAACCGAGTACAGATCTCCTTAGGTATATTCAATTTTTCATGATGCTTTGCATTACAGTTGGGCATTTGCTCGAATGCCTTACACCAAATGTTCCTCTTTTTTCATCTAGAAATATTCTCTTATCATCTTCTGGATCATTGGCCCAATTACTAAAACTCTGTCAGAAAATTTTTGATGGTTACATTTCAATGCTATAAGTTTTCCGACATAAAAAAGTAGAAAAGCCTCAAAAAAGAATAGGCAAATTCTGTTACTGTCTGGCCCTACTAGTCTGTCTTTATATTTAAACTTTTTTTCATAGACTATTTTTAGTAAAATTCCTTTATCCCACATTTTCTGAGTAAGGAACAAAACCAGATAATTCTAGGTTTTTCTAAAGTTTTAAATATCTAAACTTTATATTACTACTTATATGAGATGGGGAATACATTTTTGTGTCAGGGAAGAATAATTCTCTGAAAATGCCACTTGCTTTGTTTAGTCTTGAATTTTTTAGCTTTCTATCCATGAATGAAACACAATACACTATTTTTATTAACAACACTCCGGCTTCTTACTAGATGTATTGTGGATATTATAAGGGGAAAGATAAGTTTTCAAACCAAGGAGATCATAGTCCCATGGGTGCGAGGTTTAGGCACGCTCTATCTCAGAAGGTAAATGAAAACAACAGTCAGAAAATGGTGTGGGGCAGCAATCCATACCTGCTTTTAAGCTGTATCTAATTGAAATCCTGAGTGTCATAGGTGATTAAGGTTATTAATTCAGAAAAGAAAAAAATAAGTTTGGATCAGAAAATTTTAAAGACAGCTTCTTTGTGGAAGTTATAATCCTGCTGGACCCTACAGGAACCGACTACATAGAAAAGAGAAGGGAGAGGAAAAAATAAATATAGGAAATGCTTGTACAAAGTTGGTTTGGATCAGAAAATTTTAAAGACAGCTTCTTTGTGGAAGTTATAATCTTGCTGGATCCTACAGGAACTGACTACATAGAAAAGAGAAGGGAGAGGAAAAAATAAATATAGGAAATGCTTGTACAAAGTTGAACTAGAATTCTTATTTTTCCTCTTCTACATACATACACTTATCCACATGTGCATGAATATGCTGTGTGTGTGTGCATGTGTGTTTACTTTGCCTTTTAGATGCTTTCTTAAATTATGCTTGTATCTGGATGATATTTTTATAATCTATTAAATATGAAGTAAAATATTAACATGATGTGACTTTATCATGAGGGAGCTGTGAGCATTTTTTACTCAAACTTATATAGCTGTTGCCGGTCCTCAAAAGAAAAGCACTTCATAAGACAGAGAATAAATAATTTCAAGCCCTCTTAGAAGACTCCTATTACTCCAAATGCTATATGTATCCTGAGTAGGGAAGTTATCTTCACAGAAATAAAAGAGAAGAAGAAACATCCTCTCGGCTTCACATTGTCTGCCATGCATTATGTTTAATCCTCACGTCCCAAGTTGGCATTTCTCTATACCCATGTCTAAATTTTGTGGCATCTGCATGGGCTGAAGACATTTATGCTTCCCAAAAGTTATTTTATTTAAAGTCGTGCATAAATTTAAAATCATGGCAATTCATTATTTAATACCCTCTCCTTTGATGAAATCCTCTTTTAAGAGATTTTGAATATTTTCTCAAAACATTATTTTATGTGAAACAAGATGAAAGTGACTGGATATGTTCCAGATGAATAGGATGGATTATTTTCTTTCAACTCATATCTAAAATTTTCAAGAGCTTCTTAGTTTCTCAAATATGTATTGCATTTTAAAAATTGCTTCAATTATATCTTTATTCTGAGGACATAATGTAAAAATGACCCTACTGTTCTCAAAGTTCATAATGATGTTCGTGGGGACAGAATGAGAATAGATGTTTTGGCTTTCTTTCTCAGAATTATTAATGTAGAAGTTTTCTTTTTTTCTTTAGTTTTATGGGAGCACAGAAGCCTCCTTGCTCAGAATATGCACGTTTTTAATGAAAGAGATATATCACTTTTCCACATGTCAGTCATGTTACAAAAATTACTTTGAGTTGCTGGAACGGTTGCCTAATTTGATATGAGGAAAATCACCTGTCACTACTGACAAAGAATGTAAAGTGGCAAGGTCATAATGGTACGCTTTACTTATAAGGCAAATTGTTATATCAATAGTGAAAAGTTAACATATTACTGAAAAACTTTAATGACAAATTCTTGCTATTTTGATTATACCAAGGGACAGATTAAGGTATGTACAATCACAACATTTAAAACAAACCACTTATTTCCCACTCATGATCATGCTCAGTTGGTAGGGCAACCTACAAAAGCATGGATGTAAAGGTCTTGGTATTTCTAAGGCTGCTGGGTAGACCTGTCATGACTAAACTGGAAGTGTCATGGTTTTGTGCTTTGTGACTGTTTATTTCCAACCAATAAAGAAATCAAGTAGTGACTCTTTTCACCAAAAGAGGAGATTATGAATCCAACATTCAGCTCTTACGCAGAAAAACTGCTTGCAGGGAAGAAAGGGAAACAGAATAAAACGTCAAGTGGAGAGAAGGAAGGTGGTGGAAAAGGACACGTGTAGACAAAGTCATGTCCTGTTTAAGTGAAGAGGCAGGGTGTTGGAAGAAAACTGTATTCCTCTTTTGCTAAGAACTTGGGTTCTAGTATCAGAGAGAAATGGGCTTAACTCCTGCTCAGACCCTTATTAGATAGTTGACCTTGGACAAAGTACTTCTTTGATCTTCACTTTTCTCATCTGTAAAATGAATATTAAGATAAACCTGTCTTGGGAATTGGGAGAATTAAATATAATAATGGGGGTAAAATATTCTACATAGTACCTGTGCATAATATGCATTCAGTGAATGGTAATTTTAATGTTTATCAGTAAAATAAACCTTAATAAACATATTTAAAAGTTAAGAAAATAGTGTTTTTTTTTTTTTTCCAACAAATAGTGCTAAAAGCCTTGATACACTGTGCACCAATGTCATTGGACCAATGCCGAATACCCAGTGGACAGAATAAGCACATACTTAGGATACCAACAACAACAACAAACAACCAAAACAAAGCAAAAATCAAAAGAAAGGGAGATCAGAAAATCTATAAAGCAGCTGTTTTTTTCTTATGATGTAAGTTTTATGTCATATTTAAAAATAAAATCATTAAAATCATTAACAATTAAAAATAAAATCATTATAAACTAGTCCAGTGAAAAATATGTTGGTGAAAATATAATAATTTTAACATTTATATCTTCTAAAGAATTTAGCTTTGAGTAAGATTAAAAAAACAGGGGACATCATAAGATACCCACTGAACCTAAAGAAAGAGAATTTCAAAACAAATTGAACTCTTTTCATGAGATCCTTAGTGAAAGGAAGTGAAGAATGCCATATCAGAAGCTCACTCTAAAATATGCATACTATGCTGTATATGCATATTAAATTAATGAATAGAATTGGTTCAATTAATGAATGGTAAAAATAATACAGTTCTCATTTTAAAATGAATTTTAATTTATTCTCAACTGATTTTCAAATTATTTTTATAAAGTCACAAGTTCAAGAACCCTTTGATATATACCTAATTCTTTTTCTCCAGAGTAGGGCAAAAAAACCCAAATAGAAGTCTTATCTCATATTCAGTGGAATTCCTAAATTTTATGACTTTATTTGCTGCAAAAACTCAAATTCTATTGGGAGGCAAAACTTTAAACATCAGTAATTTTATATCTTAGTATACCTGAAGTTATAAGCTTTTGTAATGAAAAAAAGTAGAATGTATAGTAAGGGGGGAATATAAGCATGGGAGGTGGAGACTCTTCCGGTAGGGAGGGCAAGAAGTGCTCCCAAAGGGACTGAAGGTAAAGAGTGAGGTTGAGGGTAATATACAATAACAACATAAACAGCCCTGTTACTGTCTTTATTCATGAAGCAGGTTAATATTTTTGGAAATAGTATCTGCTATATATTTTATTCCCAATAATTACCATTTTTTCAAGCTCTTCACCTTCTGAAGCTTGTGCATACATTTCATTGCAGGAAGATTATTGAGAGGAAAAGATGTTTTCAGGTTTCCAATCTCTATGGAAGTTGACCATAGGATAAATTATGATAGAGTAGTGAGGAAGAAGGCGGGACATGACATAGGACGTTGTCATCACACAGGAAGGCAAAAACAGTTTTCTGTTCTGAGTTGGAGAAATAGGAACGATTCAGAGAGATGCAAGACTAGGATTTAAGTTGCTATCTGCATACCTGTTAATCAGTGTTTCCAAACTCCAAGGCCTCAATTCAGGGTAGGGAAGTCTGAGTGAAAATTTAAAATGAGATAAATCAAGAGAATCCAAAATCATGTTTGGCTTCTGCTCTTTTTCCAGAGGAACTTCTAGGGGGAAATTGCTTTGTAAGGAATCAGTATCATTATAGGATGGCCTCCACTGCTGCCAAGTGGCCCAGTGCACGCTCTGGATAAGTAGTGGCCATCATGACCCAAGTAAGGCGGATATGCAGGTACAGCATTTTGGGATAGAAAGAGGGCCCTGGAATGTTTCTAGTTTAGCTGTGACCTAAACATGGCATGGGGGATGTGGCCCAGTGCACGCTCTGGATAAGTAGTGGCCATCATGACCCAAGTAAGGCGGATATGCAGGTACAGCATTTTAGGATAGAAAGAGGGCCCTGGAATGTTTCTAGTTTAGCTGTGACCTAAACATGGCATGGGGGAAATTAGATGATAGAGTGTCTGCTGGGTAAGAGATGCCAAAGTGCTGAGAGGACACAGACCAGAAGGTCCTAGGACCGGGAGAGGAGAAATCAAGTGAAAAGATCTTATACTTAGAGCCAAAGCAGGGACCATGGGTCAGGTATATCACCAGTGGATGCTAGCAATTATCTGAAAATTATGGGGACAAGACACCTTATATCTAACTAAGAGGATATTAAGTAAGTTATGTTAAGTCATTCCAGGGGAGAATAGAAGAAGGTGGAGATAAAGAATAAACTTCAGATTGAGTCAACTGAAAGAAAATATGCTTCAAACTAGAAAACCATTGATACCTTAAATTATCAAAATCAAGCTTTTCTCTTTCCATTGGTAATATGAATGGGGACTTGAAGGAGTAATTTTAGTTATAGACTGCTGTGGATTGAATGTGTTCCCCAAAGTTTATTTGTTGGAAAATTAATCCCCAATGCAATAGTGTTGGGAGGTAGGTAACAAACTTAATGTTGTTATCATGTAAGTAGGTTAGATATCATGAGAGTGGGCCCCCTCTCCTGCACTTCCACCTTATGCCAGCACAAAAGCCCTCATCAGATACAGGTGCCTTGATTTGGACTTCCCAGCCTCCAGAACCATGAACCAAATAAATCTCTTTTTAAAATATAAATTACCCAGTCTCCAGTATTCTTTTCTAGCAGGAGAAAACGGACTAAGACAGAGACAATAAAATAATTTTAGTTATAAATAATAATAAATATTGTCTCATTTAGGGCCCATTTCTATCTTAATTCATGTACATTTTGAAGCCACAAAAAGAGTCTCATTTTTATTTAACTGTACTTCACACTGCAGTCCTTTCTCAGTATGGCTTAGGTCAATAGCTCAGAAAGTTGTACATTGTTTTTGTGTCTTTTCAGAAAGAGAAGTTGAGGAAAGAAGAGTTTTGATGCATGCATGGCAGCACTGTCTCACTTCACCACAGCTGTAGGCAGAAGAACTGGATACTTCAATCCAGACTGGCATGCAATGAGGGCAACGACAGGCTATCTTTCCAAAGAGCTGCCCACTATTCCTTTTTCTCACTCTCTCTTAAACCCATTCTAATTAGCCTTTTTACTATCACCACACGATAAAAACTGCTCTTGTCAAGGTGACCAACAACCTTCACATTGTAAATCCAATAGTGAATTCTGAGCCCTTATCTTACATGGCCAATTGGGAATATGAAATTGTTGATTTTTCCTTGAAATACTTTTTTACTTACCTTCCAGGAAACTGCACTTCTCTGGTTTTGCCTGTCTCTAACTGCTGCATTTTAATGTCTCCAGATGTTTCTTCTCATTTCCCTAATCTGTAAGATTGGCGGGCCCTAGGGTTTAGTCCTTAGATCTTTTATATTCTTTCTCCTCTTTCCCTTGGTGATCACATCTGGCTTTAAATGCCATTTATGTGCTAATGAAAAAATCTACATATTCAGGCTAACCTGTCTCTTGAACTCCAGAATTTATAAATCCAAGTATCTGCTTGACTTTTCAAGTTTAACGTTTAATAGATGTCTTAAACTTAACATGTATAAATCTGAACTCTATCTTTCCTGTCTAATCTCAACTCAACTCAACTCAACAATTGTCAACTAATTCTTTACAGTTGTTTAGACAAACTTGGCATCATCCTGACTTCTTTATTTCTCTCAGGCATCACATTTAATCATCAGGATAATTTATTGTCTCTATATTCAAAATATTCAGTATCTGAACTCTTTCTACCACCTTCAGTTCTACCTACCTGATCTTTCCTGCGGAATTGTAATTGTTCCTAACTGTGACCTCAACTAGCCTTTGCCCCTACATACATCTCATGCTGAACATCTCTCTGTACAGGGTTTCCATTAAAGGTAAGTCATGTTAGGTCACTTTTTTGTTCAAAACTCTCAGGTGAAAACTGAAGCCTTGAGTTCACTAACATATTTCAAATGACTTGAACAGTGCCTGGAACCTAGTAGGAAGTTGGTTGGATGAGTTAAGAATTAATAAATAAATTATCATCTCATTCAAAGTAAAAGATAAGATCCTTATAGTGGGGTATTAGGCATTGAAATTTTGCACTCCACACTTCATTTCATCTCTAACCTCTCACTCCCTCATTTTGGGTAGACAGAGTACTCCCTAAATCCAGCTTTGGGGACTGGATTTGGACTGGAAGACTGGATTTCCTTCTGTCTAAGATGCTCTTAGCTTAAGATGTCTTAAATGTGTGCTTTATCTTGCTATTTGTCTTTGGTAAAGGCTTTTGTGAATCCTTTCCTGACCATCTCATCTAAAACTATAATACTCACCCATCCCTCTTTTCTGTTTATTTTTTACCTAGTATTTATCATTCTATAGTATGCTGTTTGTTTTTCTTATTTTATTTGTTAATAAAATCTACACCAACACCTCTAAATTCTCTAATATAAATAAATGTCAGGATAGTGGGTATTTTCATCTTATGTTTTCACTTCTTTTCTCCCAATGCCTAGAAGAGTGGTGTCTGGCATATAGTAGGCACTCACAATGCAGGTGTTGATTTAATAGGTGAATAAATCAAAACAACTTGAAGAAGGCCTGATTTGGGTCACTGAGGAGCAGTAGATGGAAAAGAATGAATTAGAAACTCTGTAAGAAAAAATGGAATTAAATACACTCAGATATTACTCCTAATATTGCCACTAATGGACTATGTTATCTTAAAATACTCATATTTTTAAAATTTCAATTGCCTCATTTACAGATAAAAGTTGAGTAAGGTAATCTATAAGATACTTTACATCTCTGATTTTTTTTTTTCATTACAGATTCTATAATCCATTGTCAGGTTCTGTTTAAGAAAACAGATATTTGTAGTTAATTTAATGCTATATTAGTCTGGCTTTTGTCAGGATTATATGCAATGTAGCTTTTTTTTTCAAGTTTTTTACTCCAATTATAAACAATTACAAAAGAGAAATTTATAAATTTTACTGCTAAACTTTCCAAAGTGATGATAACATAAAAAAGAAAAATACATCTCCACACATACATACAGCTAAAATTTATCAGGAAAAAAAAATGTAAAGCAATCTCCTCGTCTAGGCATCTTTTCCCAGCTGGTCTAAGAACATTCATAATCATGGCTTCTAAATTTTAATTTATAAGGAACAAATATGGTAGTTTTAGAGGCCTCTGACTATGGAAAAATCACTGGTTGCAAGGCCTTTCTCCACAGAAACTAATCAAAAGGTGACACATTCTGTTAACTTCCCATTATACATTCATAACATCATCTTTCAATTCAATGTCATAAAAAATTTATGTAGGGCATTAATCATGCAAGACCACTAAATTGTTCTCATTTCAGTGATAATTGTTTACTCCTTTAAATGGTTTGTGTTGAGTTTCAACAATACAGCTGGATAAAATATATCTTGGAGAACTCTAAGTTGGAAAGGAAAATTAACCTATAGATAGAAGAAACAACAAACTGAATGTATAATACGATTGGTAGAAAAACTAACATTTTGTAGAGCTGTTCTCTTTCTAATGACAATGACTGATGACATTGAGGATAATTCTGTAGCCTTCAATAGAAAGAACCTTGAAAAACAAAATGAAACAAAACAATGAAATCATGTATAATCAGCAAACATGTGAAAACAGACCCTGTCTAATATCTATATGACATGGTTGACTTTGAAATCAGGTAACGTATCTTGTAAATGAAATGCAATACACCTCGCTAGTGAACGAAGCTAAACTTAATTAAAGGAGTGTCAATCATTTGCTGAGAACAAAAGAAAAGAAAATCTAACGGTAAATTTATTCACTATGGCCCTGTGAGATGGCAATGGCATGAGAACTGCAAGTTTTATATCCTGACTTCTAACCCGGGCTCTGCTATGCTTCTGTAACCTTGAGATTGACACCTAAACTCCTCCTGTCTCAGTTTTCTCATCCGTAAAATGAGCGCCAGACTTGATCATCTTGTGAGTTTGTCCTAATACCAACATTTTATGAGTTCATAAGGAAACTCAAATAATCAAGACTATTTTTTTAAAGCAATGATTTGAATGATTTGTCATCTGTTTTTAGATTTTCCCAGTGCCTAATTAATAGAATAAGAATAGGATCAATTTGAGACCGCCCTTTCAGCCCAAGGGTGCCATAGCTAACTGGCGCTATCTGTTCCTGCTTTCTAAATGAAACCCTACTATATGTATTTTTTTTCTGTGGGAAAGTGTCTACTTTATGAGCATAATAAATAGCAATTGTCCTTTAATGGCAACTGTAGTTGTGACCATTATGGCACAATGTAAGTGCTTAAAAACACTAATGGGAGTGATACAATGTTAATTATACTAAGGATATGAAGGCTGTACACAAGAACTCCTGCAAAATTAAGTAAAACCCTGGCTAATTCTAATTACAGTCTGTCTGGAAGAGATAAGAGAAATTAAGCATCCCTTTTTTTGAGTTCATTCCCAGTATAACGGCACAATTTGCCCACACTGGTTGAGAAAACATTTCAAGTGACTCACAAAAGTGATATTCTGAAATAAAAGAATTTTGGGGTTTTTTTCCATTTAAAAGAGAAGGAAAAAAAGATGAATTACTTACATAGAAAATGTATCTTTACTTGAAACAACGCTTACTTTTTTGCCTCTAAGCCTGAGGTAATTCATTTTTAAAAAGCTCATTCATTAAATTGTCAGACACAAATTTATATGATGGGAGTTTTGCTTCTTTTAAAACATGTTGTATAAACTATTTAGAAGAAATATAGTTGCAAAATGAAACCATGAAGATACTCCTTCACCTTATCATCTATGGAAAAATTAAAAACCTTTTTTAAATGGCTATTTTAAGTATTTTTGATTCTTTCAGAAAGTATCCATGTCCAACTCTCTCTTACTCTCTCTCTTTCTTGCTCTTTCCTCTTTTACTTTCACCCATTTATTGAATGCCTCCTATATGCTAGTAGAGATGTAATAAAAATGGGTAAGATAATCTTGCTGTCCTTAAGGGGTTTATAGTCTAGCAGAGAAAGACAGACTTGTAAAAACAAAACAGCAGTTCATTTTTACACCTCAGTATGTGTTATTGGATAAATATTTTTTTATCTTTTTGTCTTTCAGACTCATTTTTTTAATTCTCTTGGTTTATTCACTATAAATTGATTTATATATATCCCTAACTTAATCAAACCTGAGTAGCAGAAATCAAGTTATTGATTTATCCCATTTCACTTATTTTTTAAAAAATGAGGAGCTCGTGAGTTTTCAAGAAAACCCTCTGCTGGAAAACCTGGCACATTGAAAACTGAGGCAAATGACATCTCACAAATAATGAAAACAATCGGGTGTCAGCCTACAGTTTCCAATGCATACATTATTTTAACGGATCATAGATCAATTGCACTAGTATGATGATAAAAGAAATCTATTCGTTTTTAATAAATGACAGTCCTAACTGACTGAAATTGTTTAATTCCATTGAAAAGTGTTCCATAATCTCAAAATTATAGGTATTAGGAGGTTAACCCAAACAGTTAGAGCAAGTACCTGGGTACTTAAAAATTGTCATCCTCACCTTAAAGCATTTATTATCTGTAACAGACTTTCTAATTTGTCGATATGTCTAGTTTAAGTGACCCACAGGGCACATGTCAAATATCTGCCTTGGAAGGTCATTTGTCATTTCTGCAGCACCATTTTTACAGCAATAGAATGGTTTCCACGACATTTAATCTGTATTTCCTTTGAATAATTGTATCACTATTTCTAAGTATGTGTTTCCAAATATAGGATATTTTGTATACTCCATTTTTCTAATATATGTAGATTCTCATTCTCTCCTGCTGCCAAGTTGAACTAAACATTAACAGGGTTTATACACAATTCCAAAAGTTTCATAATCACACCTTATGATCATTTTCTAAAATTTCCTTGTGTTGTTTATCTTCTAAAAATTAAAGTCTGTAGGTAAGACTTTAAACCTGAACATTCTTTTTCATTTTCTTCGGATTTTTTTGAGGATATTTTCTGACATGTATAGACACACACACACACACACACACATACTCACAGGGCAGATTCACTAACAATTTTCTTCCCATTTTTATTCACCGGTGCAGTCAGTGTTTTCCAGATTGTTCCTTTGTGGTGATAAACAACTCTGCTTCTGCTTATATTTCCTTCGCCATTTGCCTGTTTTTTTCCCTCATACTAAATGTCATTGTAACCATCCATCTCATAATTTCAGACTCTTTACTGATAACTATAGCACTTTCTACTTAGCATTGCCAGCATTTCTCACTAAGATTATTTATCCAATTATTATTTACTTGATATGAGCATTCTTTTCCTGGCCAGAAAACAGATGTAAAAGTGAAGAACAACTTAGAGAAAGCATCAAAGTAGAAAGTTTTCTACTTAGCATTGCCAGCATTTCTCACTAAGATTATTTATCCAATTATTATTTACTTGATATGAGCATTCTTCTCCTGGCCAGAAAACAGATGTAAAAGTGAAGAACAACTTAGAGAAAGCATCAAAGTAGAAAGAAGGGCAAGATAATGAGAGAAGGTGGGCACCACACAGGGGGGTCTAGTGTTCTGGAGATGGAAAATTGTGGCAATGGAACTCTATAGAGAAGAGGCAGTGCTGGATCAGAGGAGCTTGAGAGGTGGCCATGGAGACGGTAGGTGGCTGATACTAACACTCTGTGTGACCTTGGGCCCACCACTGGATTTCTCTAGCACTGTTTCTTCATGACTAAAACAAAAAGTACCTTTGGAGAGAAAGAACAGAGAAGAAAGAACAGAAGAAAGAACAGAGGAAAAAGGCAGAAAATGTACAGCGTGTCCAAGTAACAGAAGAAAGGGAAAAATAGATAAAATTAAAGATAAAATGGGTAAAATGATTTAAAAGCCTGAACTTTATTGTATAAGCAACTGGTAGTTTATTCTAGAAATAAAATTAATTCATTTAGTCTTCTCATTTAGATAGGCATACCACATGCACAAAAAACAGGGTGCAATTATGATAAAAATTAGTGTATTATTATCTCCCAGGGTTCTGTAGAGGTTAGACAAATTTAGGGTGTTTGGAGCTGGTCCTCTATAAAAGAAAAAGAGACCAAAATATTCCTCTGGTTGGACGATCTACAGGCTGGGAGAAACCAAGATGGAAGTATTGGGGATCTGACCTCTAGTCTTCATGTGATGTAGTTATCCAGTTTAGTTCATTATCAGGATAAAATTGAACACAGATTTAGGGCAAGAAAAAGATAGTCAACAATCAATTCTTGCAGTTCACTGGTTTTTCTTATACAAATAAATAAGTGTAGTGAGTATAGCATAGATAGATGAATTGTCCCTCTGAAATAGAGATAGCGCATTCAATAGAATCTTAGTTCCATTATACCACAAAGTTGGTTCTCTAAACTCACAGGTTATTTTGGATTGTTGGCATCAGAATGACTTTTTTGCTTGTTGTTCCTGTGCTTTAAAACACAGCATTTAGAACTCTTTTATGAACAAGAAAAGAGTTTCTCTGATTTTATTTTCAAACTTGAAATTTCACTTCTGAAATGAATTAAATTTTTACAAATACTGCCTTAAGTCTCCTTTTTGGTCAGCTTCATTTTATTGGATAGCTGAAGAGAGACAGAGAGTGATAGACAGACACATGGGCCAACAGTTGGAGGTAGGAAATAAGCAGTGATGTGTATAATCCCCAAACATAGGATAATTACAAGGAAAATTTCATTTGGCTCTAGAATACACACAATGAGTTGTAGAGAATAGATTTACTTCCCTAATTACTCTGTGTTGTACTTGGGCCAATACTGAAATGAATTTACATTCCCTGGGCACATAGCAACTGTTGGGATGAGGAGGGATTCATAAACATACTGGGTACAGAGGGGAAAACTTTTTTTTTTGTTTTTTTGTTTTTTGCATATAACCCACAATGCAATGCCATTCTTAGAGATTTGTCTGCATTATGATGAAACTGGTCAGTTTCTTCAATTCTAATGAAGACTTAAACAAAATTTTTTAAAAAAGAGGAGAGAAAATCAAGCTGACATTTTTATACTGAATAGATCACCAGACAAGACAGCTAACATCAAGCCACACACAATGATGAGGATATAGTCAAAGAGTGAATTATACAGTGACTTACAAACACTGATCATCTTTCTTAGTGCATAAATAAAAAATTAAAAAGTGATTTTTATCATATTTTTAATGACTGTATAAAGTAATACAAACTCAGAAAGAAGGGTTTTGTGTTGTGGTTATTAACAGGCTGGTTTCCATCTTTATTATTTTTTATTGGTTATGAATATTCATGGGGTACAAAGCTGATCGTCACCACTCGTGCCCAAGATGTGATGGCCAGATCCATACTGGCAGCGTGCGCATGACCACAAATTGTGATTATACCCCATGTACCCCAACCAATTATCCCCAACCTTCCTCCCCAACCCCCTTTCCCCCACTCAAATTTGTATCCCTATGTATGCTCTGTCTCTCTGCGAGTCCAACACACCACTGAGGTCTTTCCTTCCTTCCTTCTCTCTTAGCTCCCACTTATAAGTGAGGACATGTGGTAAATTTCCCTCTGTGCTTTGCTTATTTCACTCAACATAAGTTTCTCCAGGCTCATCCATGTCTTTGAGAATGGGAGAATTTCATTGTTTTTTTTTATGGCAGAGTAGTACTCCATGGAGCATATATAACACATTTTCCTTATCCAGTTGTCCATCGATGGACACTTACGGTGGTTCCATATCTTGGCTGTTGTGAACAGAGCTGTGATGAACATGGGAATGCAGGTGCCCAAGAAGGGGTATTTTTGAAGGTTAATGCCAAAAGAGGAATACAAAGAAGGCAAGGCAAAAAATATATATAGAGAGAGAGAGCTATCATTTATCTAGCATGTATTATGTGTTGAGTATGGTGCTTATCTGTAGACATTTCACTATTCAAGTCAGTCTCCAACTTATGATAACTCATCTTACTATTTTTATGGTTTCTACTGGTGCTATCGCGATACACTTCCAGTAGAAACCATACTTTGAGTACCCAAGAAACCATTCTGTTTCTCACTTTCAGTACTGTATTCAATAAATTACATGAGATATTCAACACTTTATTATAAAATAGGCTTCTGTTTGATATTGCCCTACTGCTGACTAATGTGTTCTGAGTACATTTAAAGTAGGGTAAACTAACCTATGATTTTTGGTTGGTTAGGTGTATTAAGTGCATTCTGCTTATGATATTTGCAACTCATGATGGGTTTATGGGGATGTAACCCCATCATAAGTCGAGGAGCATCTGAATCTAATCCTCAAAACAATGTAGGCATTACCATTGTTATCTTCCCAATGAGAAAGTTGAGGCTTGATGACTTTGAGAAACTCACCTGAAATAAGATACAGAATTGTAATAAGTGAAAGCTTTCAAATTTGGACCCAGATATGTCTGTTTTCAAGCCCTGCTTCCCCTTCCTCCTGCCCTAATTCCCCTCACTTTACTGTTTTCTTTGGGTCTTGTCAATGGTTGACAACAATGATTGGCTGGTATGGCTACTGAGTAGGACCTTCAATTAAATAATGCCAAGGAAAAGCATTGTTCAACTGTTTCTTTATAACAAGATTCTTGCCACCCCCCACCCCCCCAAAAAAAATGGGCCCAGAAGTCACCTTTAAGAAAAAAAAATGGGGGTGGGGGACATAATGTAATGTTTTCTGTAGTATAGAGAGAACCGAACTTATCAAAGAGGTAGAACAGTCCAGATCTGAACAGTCACATTGTAAACCCTGAAACTAAAACTCAGAAAGACTCAAACTTTACTAGTTTGTTGGTTTGTTTTGCTTTATCAGATCTGGACTGCTAGCATCCTGTAATGCAGAGGTTTCTTGGGATTATTTGATTTAGGTGAATTTTGCATGAAAAAAGCAGGGGTTGAGGAGATTTAGAGGCTCCGAGTTTCCACAGTGGAATAGGCCTGAACTAATATAGTGCAATCACATTATTAATCTGAACCTGGGCTTCCTCCAGAGTTAAATGAGAAGTTGAGCTGGATGACTTTTAAGATTCTCTCCAGATATAAAATCCAGTATATGTAAGCATCCTGATTCTCAGCCCAGTATCCTTTACACTAAGTCATACTATTCATCATCATGGTAACATAAATCCTTCTGATCTGCTGGTGATCAGTGATCCAACTCATTGATGGTTGATCAGAACAAACGTGTGATAGAGAGAGGAAAGCAGCCACTTGCAGTTTCTCTGGTATCACCTGACATGGAGCAGGCCTAAAGACATATTTATAATGTAATTATAAAAGGATAAAGGTCCCTATATGAATTGGTGCATGGGTGCTCTGAGAATGTTCTCATGAATTTGGACTGACCTACTTATTTGAGTGATATAAGTTTCTTGATTCTCCTCCTCCATTCAACTTGCATTAATCCTGTCAAGTGCACCAATGCATCAGAACACTGGGAAAAGGGAAAGACTGATCCAGATCAAAGTCACTTAAACCCTAAGACAGAAACTTTAAAGAAAAAAAAAAATCTTAAATGGAAATATATACTTTGCTGTTCATGTTCTTTTTCCTCTGTATTTATGTTTCTGTCTTTTAGCTCTTCTTGTAAGGGAATGAACTTCGTGTCTACCATTTTGGCAGTTTTTAATGTCCTAATATGCAAATCCTCTATTACATAAAAGTGAGAAAGGTAAAATCTGGGGCATTTGGCACTTTTACATAGGCTACAATGGTGGCTTTTTCCTTTGTGATGTCAACCTGGTTTATTAAACTTATCTCCTGATTGTAGTGTATTTATCTGCCATTAACACTTAACCTTGTTTTGCTGTGTAGTCATAGGCAGAGAGTTTGGGAAGGTAATCATGCATATTTTAATTAATTCCTGAAAACATCAAAATATACCTGTGCAAATGTCTTAATCTAGATTAGAGGTCAGCAAACTTCTGTAAATATTTTCAGCTTTGCAATCCATTCTGTCCCTGTTACAAATACTGTAGTGTGAAAGCAGCTGTAAATAATATATAAATGATGGGTGTGGCTGTGTGCCAATAAAAAATCTTATTTACAAAAACATGCCACATGTCACATTTGGTAATAGGTTGTAGTTTGATGATCCTTGATTCAGATTTTTGGATTTATGGCCATACATTTATGACATATCTTCTAGCATTAAACTATTATTATATGTTGAACATAAACAGATATGTGCTAAGGTTTGAAAATTTGTTACTTCTGTCTGGGTTGTTTTCCCTTACTTTACAGTGAAATCCTACTTTCTAAGTCCGGATCAAATATCACTTTATCCAGAAAGACTTCCCATCCTCTTCTCCTGGCCACCCTGACTCACTAAAGGGTCAATTATTCCCTCTTTGCATAGCTATCACCGCTTAAGTATATTTCACATTGTGTACTATGACACATTGACACGTCTTTCTCCATCAAATTGTAGGTTTTTGAGAAAAGGATAATCTGTTATTCATCTTTTACACTTATGGCCAAGGGCTGACTTCAGCTTGTAATTAAATATTTAATAAGTACTTGTTCAACAATAAGCATCAGTGAATTTAAGTTTGTTACTTTTCTACTCTATAAGAGAATCTGATCTTTTTGAATTCAGAGAAAGCATGATCGCATAAATAAAATTTGTTTATTTTTAAAATGGTAACATTTAATCAAGATATGAACTACTATTATAGCCATAGAATATATTTGCTTTTATAGCATATAGGAAATTTGAAGATGTCAAAGCAGCATACGGTTTCAGATAAAAGCCTATATTGCCCAACTTACCTTGCAGCTAGGTACTGCCATATAACTAACTTCTGGCCAATAATAAATGAATGAAAAATGTTATGTGGAACTTCCAGGAGGGCTTCTTAAAGAGATCTGACCCACTGGAAGCAGAACCCTTCTTACCTTTCCTCCCTTCCTCTTTCTTTCTTCTGGAATGTAGAAATCACGAGTCAACCCCAAGTGGACATCTTGGAGCAGAAATACAGAAAGTGCCTGGGTCCTTGATGACATGTTGGCACTTCCCTTCCTTTGGTTCCTCCAAAATTCTTTTATATGCTATAGGGAAAATTAAGGTTATAGTCTTGATCAGTCTTCAGAGGCATTGCTAGGCCTCTGACTGAAGAATGACACTGCATAGGCTATGTGCCAAACTCTCAGAAACTGTGTGAAGGCCTATGATGTAGCTGCTTGGTGACTGTTGGTTAAGACGGAAAGTGAGTCCTGGAGCTTCTTGGACCCTGGGAACCCGGCCAGTTCCCAGGGCAAAAGAACATCCTGAAGACTTGTGAGAAAAGATCCAAGTGTTAATAAAATAGCCACAGCTGCACGTTTGCATACAGACCAATGTTATCAGTCTGTGACTGGGTGATGGAAGCAGAATTTCCCCAAACCACTCCCTGAAGTCTCACCCATGGAGTCGATGCACTGCCTGGGACAATCCCAACTGGGACTCCAGATCACTGTTCACAGGACTTCCCAGCACTGCTTGGATCTATATGTTGATGTTTCCCCAATTTGGTGATATAAACACTGTTTAATTCTTTTTTTCTTCTTTTTTTAAATATGCCTTCATAATCTTAATTTCTTTGCTTACTTGCTTATTGCTGTATCTTAATAAATATCATAAACTGGCTTATTAGTGTGACAAGTGGTTTCTTTTATCAATGAATCCTTTGAACTTAAGTGAAAGTAAAAACTTTTGTCAAAACATATGTTACTGTTATTTCTGCTCTCTATTACAGATTACCTGATAATATCTAACTGATATAGTGCTATATATCCCGTGTAACATTATGTAATTTCAATGTGTTCTAAACCTTATGCCAATGTATTTTTACTAAGTGTAAAAACAAAAGAGAATGCTGCCCCACCCCAAGTGATAAAGAAAACTTTGTTTTTTTAAAAAAGAAACAGCTTTGGAATAATAAAGAAGGTAAACATCAGCAGTGTTCAAAATGACAGTCATTAACTTTATATAGACTATAATTTAAAAGATGATTTAAATCTAAAATGAGATGCAAAATGTGAACACAGTCCTTTCCTTTCTCTCTCATAATACTATTTCCCATTTCAGGCAAAAATTTAGGGTATTTGCTATGGCAGGAGAACAAAATACATGTACATCGTATAAAACCACTTAGGCATTGGCCTGTTTTGACTCTTGGTTCTGTATTGTTGCAAAAAATACCATAGTTGATGCTTTTGTGCCTCAAACATGTTTTACAGAAAGTTGGCCATAATGTCGGGAAAAGGGTCCTGTCTTCAGAGAGCAAACGTAGATAATTGACTTCAAGTACAGAGTTGAGCCAAGCCACCTGGGATTTTTGTCCTGGTTGTGTCACCCAAGTTCTTTAGCAAGTCACTTAAACTCCTAGTGGTTTCAGTTTTCCCATCTATAAAATAGGAATAACAGTATCAACCCCATTGGGTTCTGTGATGATAAAATGGATTAATATTTGTAAAAAACTTAGGATAGTAAGCACCCTTTTACATTTAGCTATTTTTCTTTGCCACCATTTGGATTTGGGTGGGAATCCATATTCTACCACTTTCCATCTATGTGACCCAGGGAGAATCAATTAACTTCTCTGAGCCCTCAACTTTTTTTTTTTTATCTTTAAGATAAAAAGAAAGGTATAGTCCTATTAGTGCTGTTGTGAAGATTAATAAAGATATATATGTAAAGCCAGTGGCTCTATACCTAGCCCATGGTAAGCACTTAACAAATCATCATTTCATTATTTTCTCTTTTTCCCTTAGTTACTGCTAATCTCTCCCCCCAACAAATAAGAAACTATATTGTCAGAATGAGGTGAAATTTACCCAAAGGGCAAATGCATTCTTTGTACACATTTACACATATGTACATACACAGATAAAAACACTTAAATACACATATTCATATGCATTCATGGCCATCAATAAACATTGCCAATCACACTGTTTGAAAATTTTACAACAGATAAGTTGAAGAAAATCACATGATACACATATATATATACACATATACATAATTTCACATTCTTACACCTATTTCTCATCTATCCCTGCCTAGTTAAAAGTTAAACATGTAATCTTACTAAAAAGAGATTCTATATTCCTCATCTGTGTTTCTTTAACTGTGTAACAAAAGTCCCTTTAGAGCAACATTCTCTTTTAAAGTAAGAAGAGAAAACTGAACTTGACTTGGGGATTAAGCAATAAACCAGCTGCCTAATGACCTGCAGGGACTTACAGACCATTCCAGAATATCATTCTGCCTAGAAAGCTCTCCTTCTAGTAGCATTTATGTTTCTTATGAATACTGTTTTTAAATCAGAATACTTGTTAAATTATAGAAAATTAGATCATAGTTCCATCTTTAAAATAAAGGTATTGGAAAACACGATCTTTCAGGTTTCTTTTGGTTATAATTTTCTGTGATTTTATAATTCCCTGGAGATTTGATTTGTTAAAATGGCTCGGTGAGAGGATGTAAGAAAAGAAAGTACAGAAAAGAACTCTGGTAAATTTTGAAGTGGTGCAAGAGCCAAGTTCACAGTCCACTGACACTTTGCAAAAATCTTGTAATACATCATGTCACTTTATTATAAGCTACTCCCTCTCCAATAATGAAAGGACATCTACAGCTGAATATGAGAATGTGTTTGGGGTCACATTTTGAACTTCAAAGTGACTAATGTAACTTTTGTGGAAGCTTCTGAAAGCTGTATGAAAGTCATAAAAAGGATATTCACTCTCTGAACCTTTGTAGATGCATTCTTGGTATGAATAACAGTGGGTGTGAGAGTGGAGGAAGGATGGGAGGAAAGGACACTTTGGGGGCATCTGGTAAGGTAACAAGAGTCTTCTCATAGCTCTCTGTTGCTTATGGAGTCCTAGTGGTATTTTCCTACCATGAAGTATACATGTATCAATCCAAATCAAGAGTGTAAAGTATCCATTCCTCACTTAATGTTAATTGCAAATGATGAAATTCTGACTTTTAGGGATGAAATTCTGTTAATGTTTCAAACACATTGCAGGGAAAATTCCAAATAAACCAAGGTCAACTAGGTATCTAAATCTAGCTTTTCACCTCTGACTTTCTCATAACAGCTTTATATTTTTTTCACTTTTCACTTTATTTAATGCCCTGCAGCTCTCAGTACTGCATATCATCAACCAATATAAAATCTGTAAGTGAAGCTAGAAGGAAATGAAACATAAATGAAGAATCAAGAAACTGTACATATTCTTTTAAAAACCGTTTAGTTTTTCTACAAGCGACAGTCAGGACACATTGTGTTCATTGCTAAAGAGACAGGAATAAATGTTTGACAGAGAGTGAATTACCCATTTGATTGTTAACTCTTTCTAGAGTTCAATAATATTAAAGACAAAATTTGTTTCTCTCCCACTGTATTCCTAACACATAACACAGTGTCTGACACAAAGTAGCTGTGTAATAAATATTTTCACTGTTGTTAACAAAGGAAGAAAGAAAAGCTCTATGTACAAATATATACAATAGAGAGCAAAAACAAGTGTACCCATTTGGTCAGATAAGTTTGAAGTATCTGAATCCTCTTTTTCAGTACAAAAAAGAAAATAATTTGCAGGCACGTGAGAAATAATAATGGTAAGCTCCCAATATCCAGCTCTGTTTTGAAAAGTTCCAGGTTTTGTGTGTGTATGTGTATGTGTGCAATAGTTTGGAAACAAAGGAAATAAATAATATATTTAAAAATAAAATAATAAACATGAAGTCAAAGTATGGAAACATATAAAATGAGCTTCATTTTTTCCCTCTCATCTGAACGCTTTGTTAAATTGCAAACATTGCTGAGCGACAGAAAATCACAGAGGGGGAAAGCTAGAAGGTATGAAGAAACTAAATTTTAAATTGGGTTAAAAAAAAAGACCTATAATTAGCCATAAATTAAGGTAAATCACTTATTTAAACATCCCAGTAATAAACAGCCAATGTCACAGAACACAGATTGCCTACTCGAAATGTTCATTATTACAGAACAGAAGGTCACGGAGAGAGATCAGCATGGTGGAAGGACAACTCTGAAAATGTTAGAAATGAACCAGCCATGGGAAGAGAGAGAAAAGGTTGAATTTAGGTGCTTATAACCCTATCATTTTCTTAGACAAAAATATGCAAACACCATCTCTGACTCATGTGTGTCTCAAGCTGAGGGCTGATGGGTGCTGTCATTAGTCAGCAGTTGCTATTGAACAACAACGAAGGAACTGATTCAGAAAGGAAGGTTAATAGTCTATTCAGATATTCATCCATCTATCCTCTGGGTTTTCTCAGTAATAAGCAAAATAAAAATTTTAAAACGTTCCCTTCATGAAGGAGAACAGGGTCTATAAATCAATGTGATGCTGGAAACACTAAGCCAAAGGTGAGATTTCAGAGAAATTTGACATTTAGATGCGGGGTTACAGAAAAAGAGGTGACTTAAAAAGGATAAAACAGAACCCCAAAGGCATCAACAGTAACCATCTAGGATTTTTTAAATAGTAGAGATAAAAAGATAGAGACAACATTTCTTGAACAATATATTTATCCAATATTTTCTTTCCTATCATTTTTACAAATATTCCCAAATGAATACCGGTTGGGATAATAAAGAATTTCTTGACACACTAATGAATTGCAGTTACTGCGCTTTTCTGCAGATGCAGCTGAATGAACTGCAATTCTCAAATGCTCTGTGACTTTTACCAGCTTATTCTTAGGCTTGGGATTGTCTCTTATGCAGATCTTAAGGTTGAGTGGGTGGGGAGAGGTTCAGGCGAGTGCAGGATTGGGCTATGGGGGATAGTCCTAACTGTGACTGAATGCCTGTAGGACTGGAGAGAATCTTGAACCAAATCTGATCAAACTTCTAGAAGTTCCTCCCAGTTTAGAAGAAATACAGGAAACAGAGAAATATGTTAAATGATACCACGGGTATCACATTATCAATATCTACAATGAGGGGGACATAACAGGACAAATGACACAATTTTGTCAACAAATAAATTGATGTTTTAAAAAAAGTAGAAAAGGTGACAAGTAGATTAAAAGAGACTTAGTAACATACCAGCAAAACAATCAGTAAACCTTGTTAGATACTAATTAAAATATATCAATTTTAATAATACATTTATGAGACATTTGGGAAATTTTAACATGGATATTTAATGACATTAAGAAATAATTGCTGGGCCGGCCAGGTGGCGCACTGGATAAGTGCGCCGCTTGGGAAGCGTGGCAGCGCTCCCGCCCGAGGGTTCGGATCCCACATACAGACCGGTTCCCGCTCACTGGCTGAGCGAGGCGCGGGAGCAACGCCGAGGGTTGAGATCCCATTGCCGGTCCCCGGTCCGGTACGGGGGCAACACTGAGGGTTGCGATCCGTTGCCGGACACGGAAAAAGACAAAAAAGACAAAACAAAAAAAAAAAAAAAAAAAAATAATAATAATTGCTAATATTTTTAGGAGTGTTAATGACATTATGGCTATATTTAAAAAAGATATTATGATATTATAATTATGTTTCTTACATTCTGAAATTTTTAAGGGTGAAATGATAAGATGTTCAGAAACTGTTTCACCATTATCTGAGGTTAGTAGTAAAGTGGGTAGGATTACAGATGAAGTACAATTAACGGAATTTGATAGTTATTTAAGCTGGGTAGTGAATATACAGAGTTCATCATACTAATCTGTCAACTTTTTTTTAACGTGTTTTAAATTTTTCAAATAAAAATATAAGTCAGGGTGAACTATATAAGATGAAATTACATAATGAAGCAACTCACTCCATGACATATAAAGTCATATTCAGATCTTCGATCTATGTTTAATTTTTTTAGTTTTCCCACTTTAAATAGCCATAATAAATTGAACATTTGTTTCTGCATTATGATGAAGGCAAAGTTTGAGGACTGCAAAGAGAATAGTTTTACAATCAGAGTTCGAAGAGAGTTAAAACCCTGGGTCTGCTTCCCACCAGGCACTTTTCAATTCTTCTTCGAATAAAGTTAATGACTGTGACGAGGGCTTACGGGAACTGAAGATCTGCCCCTGGCTACTGCTCACGTTGTCGGTGGAACCTTCCCCAATCACACTTTCTAAAGTGGTGGTTCCATTACCCTCAACTCCTTTATCAGGCTTTATCTTTTTTTATAGCACTTATCCCTACATTAAATTATGTTATATATTTCTGTGTTTATTGGTTTTCTTTTCCTCCCTCCAGCATGTAATATTCATGATGACAATATTTTGCTTTGTTCATGGCTGTGATCCTAGCACTTAGAACAGGGGTTAGTACATAATAGGTCCTTGCTGAAAATGAAATCTAAAATCCAAACCAAAGTATTTATGGCAGATATTTACCTGGGCTTTGCTAGAATTATTCTTTTGAAGGACACTCATACTTCATGAAGTGTGCATTCCACTGCTGGACAACAATTGTTGGAAAGTGTTGCCTCAGTATGAGGCTGACTGTTTCTTGTTCAACTTTCCACACATTGCTCTTAATTCTCCTACAAGTGCTCTGTGAACAAGCGACCATCTTCCATTGAATAAAGATAAGCTCCCTTTCTCAGAGAAAGCTTGACCAAGGGTGTCCCCTTGCTTGGGGTCCCAGGACTGCATATTAGTGTTTATCTGGGGCACAGAAGCAGTTATCACCCAAGGTTGAGCTGCCATCCTGGAACGCTGCCAGAACCAGGTGTGGCATCCATTGATTCTCTGCCTCTTTCTCTCTCCCTGGCTCTAGTCCACCAGGGGTGGGTAGAATTTCTCTGTAAAACCTTCAGACTGAATGGGTGTGACTGAGTCTCCTTTCTCAGAGCAGAACTATCCACCACTGAACGTCAGCTGCTCTAAGAGAAAGAGACCTAAGATGACACTACTTCAGGCTCATTCTCCCACTTTTCTGAAAAAAAAAAAAAAAAACACTTTTATTTCTACCAAAGTAACTTTCTTCTTGAGGATAACAAAGGTGATTTTCTAATACGAGGCTCATTAGAGACAGGATAAAACAAAAACAAAACCCCCAAACCCAATTTACTATATGGCCACGTATATGACTTTAATAAGGACCTAAATAGAAAAACTTAAGATCATTTAGATTCACATATCCTCATATTCTTTGTACAGAAAAGGGTCATTTGGACGCACAGATAAATAGTCCAGACAGGACCAATATGACCGAGGTTAGAAATCTGCCACTAACTCACTGCATTAGTAAAATCAGAGCTGTGTAATAAAATGGAATTCACAGAGAGGATTCATATCAACCATATATTTGGGAAAGATTTACTGAGATGCTTTGGTTTCTAATGAATTGCCAGTGTATTTTGAACTTTCCAAAATGTATTTAAGAATATGATATAACATCAAGTTTTTTGACTGGTGGCAAGACAGACATCTTTCTTCACCAACTTACTGCATACAAAAAATGCATGTCAACCCTGGGATTACTACATTTGTACTAAAATAAATAGAATAATGATTATTTGAATATTTTAAAAGCATACTCATAGATATGCATATTTCACCTACCTAGTTGATGTCTCTTAAAATAAATTTCTTAATGGTTTTTCATTAGTAAAGCAGACTAATTTCCACTGTCACAAGAATGAGGAAAGAAGAAAATAGAATTTATTGAGTAGATTCAGATTGTTTCAGGGAATGCATTATGTATTTAACCTTATTTTTGTTCCACAACAGCCCCAAAATAGATATAAAATTTTTATTTTACAAATAAGAATACCTCAATTAAAGAAGGCAATTTGTTGCCAATGGTCACACAAATAATGAATGATGGATTTAGATTTGAAACCTAGCTCTAATTAGTTCCAGTATAAAATGTTGTCAAATTAGGGCTTTTCAAGGAGTATTTAAAATGATCATTTTAGGTGTAGTATGTTCAAGTGTTAAAAGATTTAGAAGTAACTAAAATTAACAATGACAATTTTGCTTGGATGAGTATGTTCTTTACTTTGATTAATTGAAATTCGCATACTGAAAATTTGTAGGAATTGCAGATCTCTACTGTGGCTGATACCATCCTTTAAGTAAATGAAACACATATATATCTATGAAGAAGAGTGTCCATTACACAACCATTGGGAAAACCGTTTCTTCTGGAATATGAGCTGTTGAAGGGCTGAAACATACATGCCCACAACTTTGAATTCCTATGAAGAAGAATCAGGGAGCTGCCCTCCCAGAACTAAGGGGACTCTAGAGAACAGCGGTGAGGGGAATGGATTCTAGACCCAGACTAGGATTGTGTTTTCACCACATACTAGATATGTGACCTTGGTGAGTTAATATACGCTAAGTAACAGTTTCTTCTTTGTAAAATATGGGTAAAAATAGTACCTCTCTCACAGTGTTATTGTGAGGATTATAAAAGTTAACGAAACACTTAAAATAGTGCCCGCTATGTATTAAGTGCTATTTAAGTGTTAGTTGCTATTTTCACTATTTTTTTTTTTTATGGCAGGCTCTAAAAATTCTATTCTAATAGAATCAAGAGGCATTCTCTGTAAAGGGAACTTCTATCTTCCAGTTCCTCCAAGTATTAGATTTAATGTTTTCTGTCTCCAGGCACTAGACTCTTCTCTGAAAACCAAGTAATATGTTTACCTTAACAAGTGTTTTCCTTATAAAGAACTCATAAGTTCATATTTAGTAATGACATAAAGCAGTGAGGGTTATTTGGCTAAGATAATCTTTAAAGTTAACAAAATTTAATCCAGTTTTATAAATAAATTCACACTAATTGTGTTATTTATATTTAGATTTTTTTTGAAATTTAAAACTCATTGTTTTCATGGAATTTAAAATAGAATTCTATTTTCCCCAAATAATTATCTCTTCTGATATAAAACACTTAGGTCAGTTTAGTTTATGACCTGTACACAAATTTTTGAGTTATGTTGATTTACAATTATTTTGTTAATTTATTAATCAATAAAAGTCATGTAAACATGTAACCAAAGACTTAGTCCAAAGCAAACAATCTACATTATTAGGTTATTTGTTAAAATTGATTTTAGTATTTCCCTAACACCAGACTCAAATTTGAAATTCATATTTTCTTTTTAAAAAATGTTCATGAGTCTGGGCCCGACCCCATGGCTCACTTGGGAGAGTGCAGCACTGGGAGTGCAGTGACGCTCCCGCTGCAGGTTCGGATCCTATATAGGGATGGCCGGTGCACTCACTGGCTGAGAGCGGTGCAGACAACACCAAGCCAAGGGTTGTGTTCCCCTTACCGGTCACGAAAAAGAAAAATAAAATGTTCATGAGTCTAATACCATAACTTTTATTAGAATATTCTCGACTAAGGGCTGGCCCTGTGGCTCACTCAGAGAGTGCGGCACTGGTAGCACCGGGGCCGCGGGTTTGGATCCTATATAGGGATGGCCGGTGCGCTCACTGGCTGAGCGTGGTGCAGACCACACCATGCTGAGGGTTGTGATCCCCTTAGAGGTAAAAAAAATAATAATAATATTCTCAACTAAGATTATAAAAACTTAAAATATATCAGCCGATTTCTTATTTTTAGATATATTTTAAAGAACCATCACATTTAGTCCTACCTCAATTTCTCCTTCAATAATTCACTAATTCATTTATTCATTAATCATTGATCATACCTACTTAGAGCTGAATACTCCATATTCTAAAGACCTCTATAAAAAGTGGAACAAATAACATTTCATGTTTAGCCGTTTTTAGGTAGCCAATATATTTCAGCAGTGCTTTGTAAAATAATCTTACACACCATCTTGTGTGATAAAATGAGGGTAAGAGACATGCATAAAATAACTATAAATCAAGAATATCTTATTAAGTGCTCTAATGTAGATACAAAGTCAATAGGGACTTAAAGTAATAGGGACTTTTTAAGGCAATAGGGACAGGAAAAATAATTTAATGAGGGGCATTGGGTAAGTCCTTATGAGGAAAATCAGCATTTGAGTTAACCTTTGAATGACTGGGATAGGGCTTTGGTTACTAGAGAATAGAAGAAACAGTACAAATTAAGACTTAGGAGCAATAAAGTCCAGAATGTATTAAAAAATGACATGTAATTTTTTGTAGCTGGAATGTCAATGACACTTGAGCACAGCAGAATATGAGACTAGAATATTAGAAAGAAGTCAAGGTGCCATCTTGGAAGCAGACAGCAGACCTCACCAGACACCAATCCTGTCAGTGCCTTGATCTTGGACTTTCCAGCCTCCAGAATTATGAGAAACAAATTCCTATTGTTTATAAATTAAAGGAAAGGAATAAAGAAATAAAGAAAGAAGGAGGTCAGACTGGGAAAAGATATATTCTAGGCTGAAGAGTATGGAGTCACTCTGTAAGCAAAAAGAAGTCATCAAGGGCTATTGAACCATACAGAGATACCAGCAGAGCTGTGTTTTAGCAATTTGACAGTGAATGGCAGTGAAGAATGGATGTGTTCACATTCAGCTGTCTCCCTCTAGTCTACTGCAATTTCTTCATCTGTACTTTTCAAAAATGGAATTTTTGTTTCTGTGACTTATTATAACAGCTCCTAGAGGTCATCTACAAATTTGTAAGTGTAAAAAATGTAAATATTTATTTACATTCATTGGACAGAAAACATTTTTAGGTCTTCCTGTTATGTATAATATATTGTATTTGTTCCCTAGGGGTGCCATAACAAAATATCATAAAGTGGGTAGCCTAAAACAACAGAATTTTTTTCTCTCATATTGTGGAGGCTAGAAGTCTGAAATCTAAGTGTTTGGAGGGCCACACTTTCTCTGAAGGCCCTAGTGGAGGATCCTTCCTTCTCTCTTCCTAGTTTCTGGTAGTTGCCAGCAATTCTTGGAGTTCCTTGCCTTAAATATGTATCACTTCAGTCTTTGTCTCTGTCATTGCATGGTGTTACACTCATTTCATTGTCTGATTTTCTCCTCTTCTTATGAGAACACCAGTGTAGTGGATTGAATTATGTCCCTGCAAAACTCACTGAAGCTTGAATTGTGTTCCCCAAGCTTTATGTATTAGAAACTTAGCCCCCGGGCTGGCCTGTGGCTCACTTGGGAGAGCGTGGTGCTGACAACACCAAGTCAAGGGTTAAGATTCCCCATAGTGAATGGATTAAAAATAGTGGTCAGGGGCATGGTTCTGAGGGCTTTAAAAGAAGAGTCTGTCTCACATCTTGTAATGTGAGACCCCTGAGTTACTGTTGCCACCACCAGATGGACTTTGGACTTCCCAGCCTCAGAAACTGTAAGCAAATAAATTTCATTTTCTTTATAAATTACCCAGTTCCAGGTATTCTGTTAGAGCAACACAAAATGGACTAATATGACCAGTTATATTGAATTTAGGGCCCACCCTACTTCCATATGACTTCCTCTTAACTTGATTATGTGTGCAAAGACTGTATTTCCAAATAAGGTCATATTCACAGGTACCAGGGGTTATCACTTGTACATATCCTTTTGGAGGACACAAGTCAGCCCACAGTATGAACTAATAACATTTTAATGTTATCAGCATTTAATGTGATGTTCAGAAACTTCTGTAATGAAAAATGCTGAACTATCTTTAGCTGTTGGTGGTTAAAGTGGGCACGGACGGCAGAGCTCCTCATTGAGGATACACCAGATGATTTTTGTCTGGTTTCCAGAAACTCTAACTTCTCTGTGCTGCATTTTACCAAACGATCAAAGCTCCAGTTGTACTTTTTAAAAATGTATTGATTTAAACATCAGATTTTTTAAGGCAGTTATTCATAACCTAGGAAGTGATCATTGATTACATTTTTAAAAATTAATTCTCAATTCTTTTATTAATAGTTTCTTTAAATCTGATTCTTGTCTCCAATTTCCTCTTTCCTTACTTGCCAGTCATTTATCCCATTTCCTCACACCTGTCCACATACCACATACAAAGATAAAGCCTAGTGTCAGCTTCAAAGATAATATGTGTGGTTTTCCATTTTTCAAGTCAATGATAAAATGTGAAACAATTTGACTCCTGTTCCCAACAATAAAGGCTACTTTCACCAAATGCTAATAAGTAGATCTGTGGATCAAACTGTCTAACCAAATTGTCTTCATACTTAACAATATTTACTAAGCTTACTAATGAATATTTAGTGAAGGAAATAATCAGAAGTGATGACAAATTATACCTACTAGTAGTGTCACTCTTAAACTAGAGCGGACTGGTCTGATGGGTCTCACAGCTCTTCACAGTCATTAGGTTCTGGCCAATGCATCATTTTCTATCTCTCACTTTCTAAACAGATTCTTATTTACGTCTCTTATCAAGTCACAGCTAATTTTTCAGCCAAAGACGTAGTGCACTCTTACAAGTGTACAACTTTAGAGTGAATATTGTAAACATTGTAATAAACACTCTTTTACAGATATTTTAAAAGTGTTCTCTGTGGGAAAACATTGTAAAACAAAAGGTTAATGTTATGCATATTTTCATTACATACTATTCTATTCATACTTTAAATTATTGTCATTTGCCAAGTTAGCGGATGAAGAGAGAACAACATGAACAAAAAGGGCTATTCTGTTAACGCATCAGGACAAACCACAATCATTCATTTTACACAAGAAATAGTAGATTTGAGCTTAACTCTGGTTATCTACATTAATAATTCTCATGATACATTTGAACAGGAAAATAAAAATAACAAAAACTAGAGGTGTTAACTGAATTATTTGAAAGAGCTAAAATTTTAAAGATAGATCTCTTGACATTATCTCTTCTGTCTAACTTAAAATTTTATGTCTTTTGACCAATATTACCCCAATACTTCCAACTCCTAGCTACTGGTAACCACTATTTTACTCTCTGCTTCTATCACCTTTGAGTTTTTTAGATTCCACATATAAGTGAGGTCATGAGGTATCTTTCTGTGCATGGCTTATTTGATAATATTTATGGAGGGCATTTATAACATAATGTCCTTCAGGTTCATCCATGTTATCACAAATGACAGAATTTCTTTCTCTTTTTAAGGCCCAATAGTATTCCACCATGTATTTATACTACATTTTCTTTATTCATTTATCTGTTGATGGACAATTAGGTTGATTCCATACCTTGGCTATTGTGAATTTTATTTCAATAAACATGGGAATACAGATATGTCTGTGACATACTGATTTCATTTCCTTTAGACATACTCAGTGGTGGAATTGCTGGATCATATGAAAGTTCTATGAAGGCTAAAATTTTTAATGGGAATTTTAGAGAACATATTGCAATAAATCATCTACATTTTACTGGTCAAGTTTGCCATTTGTTAGGAGTTGGTTGAATTCATTTTGTTGTTTTTGTTTAGAAATCCTATATACCTTCCAAATAAAGGTTTTGCTTTTCTTTACACTTAAATCTGTTATCTTGTTCAAATCATCAGAATATTTCCTTTTTTGAAATATATAAAGCATATCCCTAGTTTTATTTCTGTATAAAATGTCAATTCTAAACTAGATATTATTTATAAAGGTGGAGTACTTATTACATTCATCATTGTAAATAAGTTTACATCAATAAGTTTAGACTATTCCTAATTCAATAGTGCACAGTGAATTTATACTTTAGAGCAAAGGAAAGGAGCATTCAGCACATATTGCCACAAATTTGTTCAGGTGGAACAGGATTGGGTGACATAACAGTCAAGTGGCAGGCATGGTGTGACAGCTTATAGACAGACAATGAAATGAAACTTTGAAGAGAGGAACAGCTGTATTCTATTGTATCCTTCAATTAAAGCTATTAAGCCAGAAGAAAATCATCTTTACTTCTACCTTCATGATTTTGGGGTGTCTGTCTGCATCGTCCTAACAAAGCCTAATGTATTGTATATTTCATCATGACAAAACATAATTGATGTCATGAGCACTTTAAAATTATCACTGTATAACATATGCTTATAAAACATGATATTTTTTATTGCAAATGTTCAAATATTTATACTGAGGATCATACGAATATATTTTAAAAGTGTTTTCAGTGGCAAAACAAGTGATTTTGAAGACAAACTTTCAAATTAATTCTGTAATAGTTGAAGTTTCTTTCAAGTCTTTTCTAGAAACTATAAAAACAACAGCTTCCACTAAAGCCCAAGTCAAGCAACATACTTGAATCATTTCTATTTCTATAAAAATTATGGTGTAAAAAAACTGGAGGCATAGGTGATAGACCTAAGCCACAACCACCCCCTGAACATTACATATCTCTATATTGTTTTTTTGTGCCCTGTTACTATAAAATATTAGATGAACTACAGCCCTATAATTAATTCAGAGATTTGAGCCTTTATATTTAAATGTTTCTCATTCATTAAAAGGAAATATATTTTAGGATAAAGAAAAATAATAATATATGGTCTCTGAATTTTTTGACAGACCTGAGTTCAAATTCTGTCTCTGTGACTTATCAGCTGGGCGACTTGGCTTGAAAATGAAAAACTTTGTCATAGTATTAGATTTAATGCTATTTTGTCCACTACTATTCTACATACCTGGCATACACTGGATGCTTAATAGTACCTGCCCAGTGGAAGAATGAGTGAATGATTAACCCATGGAAGAAATTTAGTGTGGTATTTATAAACTTCTTTGTATTACAGTCCTTCCTGACTTGGATTCTTAACATCTTCTTCACTTTCCACAGTAATAGATTGGGATGATATAATTTGCTGAAATTAATCAGTATTGTAGCATTTGGGTCCACTTATTTATATAGCAGAGTCTTTGATTCCTCCCTTTAAGAAGGCGAGCTAATAGTAGACATATTTCTCTCAAGTGTAATGCAATCTAAATGATGTCCCCTGAACTTGCAAGAACTTTAAGAGAAATAGTTCACGTGTCCCTTTCCAAAATAAAGTTAATCTTCAAATTGATAAAATCTAGTTTAAAATAAAAACTAATTCTGATACAGAATAAGAGTGAAAAATTTATAAATATGTGCAATAATGGCTTTTTAAATATTCACTTTCAGCTTTTCTGTTATTTTGCAGGATAAGTTATAAGTCTCATGACAAATATACTTCCCACCCGTGCCTACAGTGTCCATCCAAGCCTGCTAGAATTATGACTCATCCTGGAAGCTGCTGTGTACAGGACATGTCAGGGAATGATTCACAGCTTCTAAAAAACAGCATTTATTTTGAGGAAAGCTATCCTGGATAGCTATCATTTTATTAAAAAATCATACTGTTTTTATTCTTTTTCTCACTCAAAATTGAGGAGAAGGATCTCAGAAAATTTTGAACCATGCAATCACCATGCGAAGATATGCAACTCCTAACTTTATCTTTCAGAACCAACTTTAATAAAATAAAAATTACCTTTTATCTCATAGATTTTTTAATCATGCACAGAGCTTTCCAGAACTGTCACACTCTCATAAAAAAACTAATGTGACTGCCTTTGTGAAGAACATAACTAATGTGGTCCCCTGATCTCTTTCAGCTGCAAAATAATTTACACTTTAAGGAAGTAGAGACCTCTGTGCTGACTTTGTTTTACAGGTTACTCCTTGTTGGTGCTAGGGTAATTAGACACTTCAAGAATCACCTCACAGCTGTCCTTGTACAGTCATATCTTCCATTTTTTTTTCTTTTTATATAAAAGTAGCTATTTTTACTGTTATCCCCCATTTGGTTTTAAAAGTAATTTTTCAAGTGTTTGGGTGTCTGACTTTCATCCTTGAGTTAAAGGAAAAAGCAAAAACTCCTGAGTATTAAAAACTTTGGGCAGGTCTTTATGTAAGGTTGGCCAAACCATTGTGCCACTGTTCTTTGATAAGGTCTAGTAATCAGCCATCTTTATTTGTATATCAATAGATATCTGGATTAGTTTGGAAGCCACAGTAAACAAAGGAGAATTCACAAGTCTGCAAAGCAAGGTAGAATTCTGTCTCCATTGTGGATCTTAGGCGTTGGGTGTCTGAAAGGAGGACTAGGGAAGTTTAAGTGGATGGAGTGTATGCAGACCCATGCATGGAAATCATACAGGCTAATTTTATTTCCTGAATATTCTATCAACCAGAGGGGGAAACTGATATATGTTGGGTTACAAATGCACTTTTTTTTCCCCAAAAACTTAAACTCAAACTAACTTTATTTTTAATGAATTTATTTTTTAATTGGCAAAGAAAAATTATACATATTTATGGTGTACAACACAATGTTTTAAAATACGTGCACATTATAGAATAGCTAAATTGAAATAATAAACATATGCATTACCTCACATCTATCATTTTTTGTGATAAGAACACTAAAAATCTACTCTCTATGATTTTAAAGAATAAAACAAATTGTTATGAACTGTAGTCACCACTTTGTACAATAGATCTCTTGAACTTATTCTTCCTATCTAACTGAAATTTTGTATCATTTTACCAATATCTCCCCAACCCCACTCCCCCAGCTCCTGGTTAAGCACCATAAAAATACATTTTAATATGGTATAACAACATTCATTTCAATTAATTACAAGTTATAATATTTCAAAACGCTTGTGCCCAGTAGTTTATTCATTGACGAATATGATTGGAATATACATATATATTTTTGAAAAATATGTGCCGAGGATTTTCTAGGTGCTAGAATTACAACAGTGAATATAATAACATAGAAAATATCTTCTTTCTTGAAGCTTACCTTCAAATTGTGGAGGCAGACAATAAACAAGTAAACAAAGTTGTAAAATAAAACATCAGGGAGTGAAACAGTATAGAGAATAATAAAGCAAAGTAAGACAAAGAGTGTATCAGTTAGATTCTCTAAAGAAACAGAACCTATATACATACATACATACATATATACACACACATATATGTATATGTGTCTTGAAAAAGTTTATGGAAGGATTTGTATTATCCTTTTATTTATTTATTTTATTTTTATTCATTATACATATTCATGGGCACAGAGCTCACCATCAGCACCTGTGCCCAAGATGTGATGATTAGATCAATACTGTCCACAAACTTTTTGAAGTACCATTGTATATAGGGGAGAGAGGGAGAGGTGGGGGGGGGCGGGGGGGGAGGTAAAGAGAGAGAAAGAAAGACATTTATTTTAAGGAATTGGCTTATATGATTGTGGGGGTGGCAAGTGCAAAATCTGCAGGGCAGGTGCTGTGGATTGAAGTGTGCTCCCCAAAGACCAGGTATTAGAAACTTAACCCCCACTGGGACAGTGTTAAAAGGGTGGGAAATCATTTTATGGTAATTGAAAGGTGGGGCCTTGAAGAGATGATTAGATTTTGAGGACTGTGCCATACTGATTGGATTAATCTATTTGATGGTTTAATGGTGGTCATGGGCATAGTCCGAGCACTTTAAAAGAAGGGCCAGTGAGAAAGTTAGCTCTCTCTCTGGTCTTAGCCATCTGCCATGTGACACCCTGTGTTGCTGTCACTACCCACCAAAGAAGGCCCTCACCAGATGTGTTTCCCAGACTTTGGACCTTCCAGCTTCTGCAACTGTAAACAATAAATATTGTTTCTTTACAAATTACCCAGTTTCAGGTATGTATGTTACAAGCAACAGAGACAGACTAGTACAGAAAACCGGTACCAGAGAAGTGAGGTGTTTATAACAAGTACCCGAAAACATGGAGCAGCTTTGGAACTGGGTATTAGGCAGAGACTGGAAGAATTTGGAGAAGCAGGCTAGAAAAAGCCTAGATCCTGGTGACAGTTTAGAAGACATGAAAACCAGGGAAAGTTTGGAACGTCTTAGAGACTGGTCTGTTGTCAAGAACACTGCTAGAAATATTGACAGAAAAGGTCATCCTGAGGAGACCTCAGATGTAAATGACAAGGAGGTTATTAGAAACTGGAGCAAAGATCACCCTTGCTATGAACTGGCAAGGAACTTGGCTGCATTCTTTTCACACTGAAAGATTTTATGGAATGTGGAACTTAAAGATGCTGAACCAGTAGACCTCTGGGCCTGTTATGGGAGAGAAAGCCTCAAAGATCTCTGAAAGGCCTTCAAAGTCGTTTTCCTTTCTCTTGATAATCCCTTTCTTCTGTATGAATCTCTTTAGCAAATGGTCACTATTGGGAGGAAGAAATTTCTAAGCAGCAAAGCATTCAGGAAGCTGCATGGCTACTTGCAACTGACTTATAGCAGAAAAGGCATGATGTAAAGCCAGAATTTATAACTGAAAAGAAAGCAGAGGGCACAAAATTAGAAAACTTGCAGCCTAGCCATGTAAAGAGTGAAAAGGTGTCTTTGGGAGAGGAAACCAATGGTGTATCCCAGTGGCCATTTGCTAAGGAGATGAATACAGAAGAAAGGGATTATCAAGAGAATGGAAAAACAACTTTGAAGGCACGTGAGAGATGTTAGATGTTGCCTCTCCCATCACAGGCCCAGAGGCTTGGTGAGAGAGAATGGTTTTAGGGAACAGGCCTGAGGCGCCCTCCACAGCTTGCTGCCCAGGGCCACCTCAGGAAGTTGCTTCCAGCACCAGCACCCTGACTGCTCTATCTGTAGCCAAATTGGCCCCAGGTGTGTCTGGATCTGCAGTTTCAGAAGATACAAGCTGGAAGCCTTGGTGGTATTCATGTGGGGTTAAGTCTACGGGCTCCAAAAATGCCAGAGCTTGGGAGCCTCCACCTCGATTTCAAAGGATGCATGGAACAGTCTAGGGGCCCAGGAAATCTGTTGAAGGAATGAAGTAACTGCAGACAGACTTCACTAAAGCAATGCTGAGTGGAAACTTGGGGTCAGAGTTGCAGCAGAAATCCCCACCATTGCCATGCCTAGTGCAGCCATGAGGGTAAGACCACCAGGGAGACCCCAGAACTGTAGAGCTATCAACATGCAATGCCAGCCTGAGAGAACTGAAGCATGGACAGAGACCAGGAACACAGGAGCGGAGCTGACTGAGGACTCGGACACCCAACCCACACACCAGCATGCAGAGGACGTCAAACATGGAGCCAAGGTGTATTATTAGCCCTCCTGGGTTTCAGACTTGTTTACAACCTGTTATTCCTTTCTTTTGACCTATTTATCCCTTTTTTTGAATGGGAATATGTACCCTATATTGTAGGGAGTTAAAAATCTTGATTCTCATTGGATTTTTAGTATAGGGTTTTTAGGTAATGCATATATGGGACAAAAGCCCTTGGTTAGGAGGCAACAGCACACCGCTAGGGGGCAATGGCCCATCTAATCAACTCTAATCACTGTTTAAGTATGGGATTGTATACTTTAATGATTTTAGAGTTAACAGGTGGTTGACATACCAATCTTGTTAAAAGATTTTAAAGAATTTCTGTAGGAAAATATGTGAGAAATGTTAGCTGAAGGGAAAACTTCCCATTAATGGAAACAAGATACAATCACAGACAGAATCATAGGAATGTAATGATTGTTTTAGCTGTTATAAAAGTAATTATATCTTAAGTTAAAGATAATGATCATAGTGTAACTAACTTAACCTTTCACTAATTATACTTAGGAATATCATGCTGTTAGTTTTAATGATGTTACTGTGTTCAATTGTTTAAGCTATACTTAACTATGGATAACTTTTGTCACATTGCCCATGTCTTTGTGTTCTTTTGAAATGATTGAGTCAATTGATTTTTCTTGTGAAACTTCCTTGTCTTTACAATATAAACAGAAGCTAACTTTGAATCAGGGCTATACCCAGTTTTCTCCTTCTAAGAGAGGAGTTGCTGAGTTGCAGTCCCTTCAGGCTTCTCATTGCATTCATGTTGCTTTGAGTAATTGTTTTTTGTGTTTCCATTACATGGCAAGAAGTGTAACACTATATTTTTCCCACCATTGTATGTTGGAAGTAGATGATTTGTTTTGATTTTACAGATAGGACTTTGGTCTTTGGACTTTTGAGTTGAAACAAGTTAAGACTTTGGGGATGAAATGAATGCATTTACCTGTGAGGAGGACATGAACTTTGGGGGCCAAGGGAGGAATGCTATGGATAGAATTGTGTCCCCCAAAGTCCAGATATTAGAAACTTAAGCCCCATTGTGACAGTGTTAAGAAGGTGAGATATCCTATTATGGTAATTAAAAGGTGAGGCCTTGAAGAGGTAATTAGATTATGAAGACCATGCCATAGTGAATGGATTAACCCATTTAATAGTTTAATGGTGGTCATGGGCATGGTTCTGAGCTCTTTCAAAAGAAAGCCAGTGAGGAGATTACCTCTTTCTCTGCTTAGCCATCTGTCATGTGACACCCTGTTTTGCTATCACCACCCACCAAAGAAGGCCCTCACCAGATGTGTTCTCTGAACTTTGGACTTTCCAGCCTCTGAAACTGTAAGCAATAAATATTGTTTCTTTAAAAATGACTCAGTTTCAGGTACTTATGTTATAAGCAACAGAAACAGACTAATACAGCAAGCCAGCAGGCTGGGATTTCCGTAATGAGTTGAAGTTGCAGTTTTGAATTTGAAGCCACTCTGTGAAAAAATTCTTTCATTTCAGGGAGACCTAAGTCTTTTAAGATCTTCAGCTGCTTACATGAGGCCCACTCATATACTCTGCTTTACTCAAAACGTGTTGATTTAAATGTTAATTGCCTCTGAAAGTTACTTTCATGGAAACATCTAGACTGATGCTTGACGAAGCAACTGGGTACAATAACCTAGCCAAGTTGACACATAAAATTAACCATCATAAGAGAAACAAGGAGGATATTAATTTAGAGAGGGTGGTCAGAAAATTCCTCTTAAAAGTGGGACATTTAAATAGGAACATGAAAGAAGTGAGAGAGTGAGCCTAGAGAATTTCTGGAGGAAGATCTTTCCAAGCAAAGGAAAGAACATGTGCAAAGGCCCTAGGGCAGCAATATCATGCAGGGTTTGAAGAACAACCACATGATGTCCACTATGGCCATAGTGCAGTGAGACAGAGAGAGAAGATAAGTGAAGAAGCAGCAAAGGGCTATTTGAACTTTTAAGGGCTTTGTTTTTCATTTTTTAAGCAGTGGGAAGGCATGTAGAATTTTGAGCAATAAATTGCATGGCCTCACTCAGCCATTAAAAAGTTCATTGTGACTATTATGTGATGAATAGAACATATGGGGCAAGAGTGGAAGCTGGAGGACAAGCCACAAGTCTATTGCAATACCATGATAGTAGACTGGGATGCCACGTAACAGTACAGTGGTGAGGACTGGCCAGATTCTGGACATATTTGGATGATAGGCAAGAAGATCTGCTGCTATTTTGGGTAAGCTTGTAGATGCAATAGAGAAATAAAAAATTTCTAAGGTTTTAGGCCTCAGCCATGGGATGAATGGTATTGCCATTTGCTGAGATAAGGGACAGTGGGAAAGGAGTGTAGGGAGTCAAGATTCTAGCTTGGACATGTTAAGTTTAACTTTGAGACACCTGGTAGATACCCACATTGAGAAATCAAGTAGCTGAATATGAGTCTTTGGAACAGGAGAAGTAAATTTAGCATTTGTTGAAATATAGAGGTAAAGAAGCCTTTAGTACTGGATGAAATCATCCAGAAAGTCAAAGGTAACAGGTCTGAGAATGGAATATGAGAAATTCACAAATCATTTATTCTTCTAGGTGAAATTTAGAAACATTGTTAAGGTCCTCCATTTTTTTTTTTTTTTACAGAAATATCATTAAACTTATAGTTAAATTATGGTCATACTCTTTTTATAAAAATCCATCTATTTATGTCTTTTCTAAAATGTGATTATGTTGAAATTGGAACTTAATGCAGAGTGATATTTTTGAGGTGAGGATGGAGAAGTGGTTGAGTAACTGGACAGCATGCCAGACATTTTTATACATGAATTCCTGTAATTGTTACAACCATCTTGGATATGGAAATTGTCCCTATTTTATAGATAAAGAATATTAGGGGCTTGAGGTAAAGCAATTTATTTAAAGTCATGCAACATTTTGCCTGAAGGCAGATTCCGAAGACAGTTTTGGAAGTACTTCCATTCATTATACAATGGTACTTTGCTGACCTTGTCAAGGACTTTGCAATATGGCTGTTAACTGAATTCATTATGAAATATTAATAGTTATATATTTCATGAAACACTCTACTTTCATAGAAACATAAAACCATGGAAAATTGTAGTAAGAAATATCCATAGCTTTTCTAAATTTTTGATGTAAAAGTAAAACTCAGCCTGGCATTGGATATATTTCATGCATGGATTTCCTATTTTGTGTTCTGATAACATTGGTGTTCTTTAAGTAAGAAACCTGCTATAAAACACCATTATGTAAACATTTTCACCCAATTTTCAAGGACTTTCATAACGTAACTGGCTGGTCACATGTTTCTTCCATATGTTTGGTGATGCTTTAAAAGAAAAAACAGAACACATACAATCTAAAGAAATTAGAAAGTGGTCCATGGCCTAAATGATCCAGAAAAAAATGTAAGATCTAACGTCAGAATGAAGAAAGATTTATGATTGCCAGTGAACAAATGATTAATCATTTAGTCATATATGACTAAGTTAGTAAGTGCTTCAGTGATAAGACATTTAAGTTTTAATTACTGTTCACTTATTGAATGTGAGGCTGTTTGGCAGCTTCGAGACATGACAGGACGTGTTTTAGCACTCCATTAATACACAACTCAGGCACATTCAGGCATCTTCAACCACTTAAAGCAGATATTAATTAACCAATAAAACGTAACCCAGAGCAACCGAGGGCTATTACATTCTTTTTGTGTCTTCAACTTTAAGATCAGATGGGAAAAAAAAGGAATGAAGACAAATACAGAGTACTAATATATAAAGAAAAATTAAGGGCATCCTAAAAAGATTCCATAGGGTATTACATTTGTCTTTATCTATTTACAAATGTTGACCCTAAATACGTATTTGGGAGTACTCCCTCCCCCTTTTTAGAAATGGAGGTGAAATTTACGTAACATAGAGTAACACAGAATTAACAATTTTTAAAAAGGTACAATTCAGTGGCATTTAATACATTCACAATGTGGGCAAGCCACCACCTATATCAAGTTCCAAAATATTTCATCACCCCAAAAGAAAACCCTACACCCATTAAGAAGTCACTCCTTATTCCCTAGTCTCCCCAGGTCTTGGCACCACCAATCTGTTTTCTGTCTTTATGAATTTCACTATTCTGGATATTTTATGTAAATGGAATTATACAATATTTGTATTTTTATGTCTAGCTTATTTTACTAAGCATAATGTTTTCAAGATTTTTCCACATTGTAGCATATGAAGGGTGGCAGAATATGTCATCCAAAAATATGCCAGTTTGGTATAAAGATTATTTTGAGCTGAAGGCACTTCAAAAAACAGCAGGTGCAAGAAGGACACTTTGACGTCCTCTCTTTTTATTCCCTGAAATCAGGAGATAAAACCCTCATATAGATGTTCTCCCTGCACCAGAAGGAAAGTAACATTTTCATCATCAAGAACAAGAACTTGAGACAGAGAGAATTCTGTAAAAACAGACCTTTTAAAAATAATTCTTATCTTCCTTTAGCCTTCTCACACAGTTACCTTTCCACAGTTTCTCTTTGTTCTACCCAGTATAAAAGCATTTAGGGTTTGCCCCTTTTTCAGATCTTTATTCCTGATGAAGACTCCCTTGTTATGCAAAAGTTGTATAAAATTTCTTACTACAGGTATCCATGGTTTTATGTTTCTTTGAAAGTAAAGTGTTTCATGAAATATATACCTATGAATATTTCATAAAAAAGTTGTAAATATGCTTTTCCCCTGTTAATCTACCTTATGCCAGTTTAATGTTCGGGCCCAACTGAAAAACCCTAAGAGGGTAGAGAGAAAATTTTTCTTTCCCTACACATGTCAGTACTTCGTTCCTTTTCATGTCTGAGGATATTTCATTGGATGTATATACCACATTCAATTTGCCCATTCATTTATTGATTGACACCTGGGTTGGTTCCACCTTTTAGCTATTGTGAATAGTGATACTATGAACATTCATGTGCACGTAGTTTATTCGTTTTCAACTGTTTAGGGAATATACCTGGGCATGGAATTGGGGGTTTTATGAGTGTACTTTTAGAAGTAGATTTCCCCACAATTTTGTGTTAAAAATCTCAATAATTTTGATTCATTTATTTGTGGAACCAATTCAGGAAATCAAAATTGTTATAAAAGGGACAGGAATAAAAAAATGATTTTCTGAAACAGAAATTCTCCACAATAGCTTCAAACTTGATTCATTCAGTGTCTTGCAGAGGTATAAGACAAAACTTGCTTGAACAAGGGGGTTGGGGCCAGCAGTGGAAGCTTGTGTTCTGACAACTTCACTAGTTTTTGAATGGAAATAGATAGTAAATTAAGAGAGAGAGAGTAAGCCTAATAAAAAGAAAAATTAAAGGGTTCACATGATGTAAGATGTAAACATAAGGAATTTGGAATTTGAAAATGCAAAGAAACATGTGGAACAACAATAATATGTTTTATTATTTAGTGGAAGAGGATGGAGTTTCCCAAAAGACTAGGATAGGGAGAAGTAAGACTAAAATGACAGTCTAGAGCTATCTTTTAATATTTTGAATATCCTGGAGTCAATAAAGATTTAATTTGATAAACTTTTCTTTCTGTTATATATATATATATTTCTTTCTGTTTTATATATATATATTTTATATAATATATATATATATATATATAAAATCTTTGTGTATATATATATATAATATTTTGTCTATTTGTTTTTGGTTCATATTAATGTCACAAGTTTGTTTCAGAGAGAGAGACAAAATAGAAAGTGCCAAGTGTCAAGAAGATTTGTGTTGATGGATGAGCTTAGCAACTTGAAAATATCTAAGGAAACAAAAGAGGGGAAGACAGTGCTATAGTTGACAGCAATAGTCAGATAAATTTTTACCCATGTAAAAATATTGAGACAGCTACAATACTATGCATATGTGCAAAAACATGCCCCAAACATGCATTCTTTTTTATTGCCTTTTTCTGTTTTAACTATGGATGTCTCTTCCAATGAATGCAAACACTCCAACTCTGAAACATTATGTTTTACAATTAAGTTATTAAAAATTATAAATTAAATTATAACAAAATTATAAAAATGTTAAAATTAAATTATATGATTGCACCTAATTCCAAAAGTACTATTTAAAATTATAGAAAAAATTATTACAGTATCATTATAAAATATGAAAAGGTCATTCAGTTATGTCCTTTTTCTTGTGTTTATTCATTTTAATGGTAAAAGGTGGACAATTGATCAGAAAATCCAAGATAGTTGAATGGTGATCCTCTATGTATTCTAAGAGAAAGCTGTCTATGGTACATGGTTTGGCAAAATTACATAGAATGAAGGATATAATTCATTTGGAAAAAATGAGACATTGAGAAGTTTGACTGTATGACAGCAAAACTCAAAAACAAAAAGATCAGGATGATTATTTTTCCTTCCTTTCTTTCTTTGTGCCCTTTTGGAAACTAAATGTCAGAGTTCTTGTCTGTGACAATCTTGCTGTCTAAGACAGACCATGTGTAGTAAGTTTCCTGGAGACCCAAAGTTAAGAATGACCTTAAAAAATAATTTTATAATGTTGTCCTAAGAAGCAGATGGACCATAGGTAAAGTCTATGAAAGAACATACACGGTCTAAAGGAATGAATGCATAAACAGTTTTTGTCTTTAACATACCAGATAGGAAAAAAAAAAAAAAAAAAAAACCATACCAGATAGGATTGTTTTGATCAATGCAGTTAATTCTCATCTATTCACAATAATAAATATTTTGGGCTAGACTGGTAAAATCCAAAAGTAATTTAAAAAGCCTAATATAGCCAAAAATTGAAGCCACTTTTATCATTGAGCCTACATTTTAAAACTACTAATAACAGCTAACAACACTGGATTGTTTTTTGTTGTCCTTGTTTTTGTTTTGATTTATTCCCAGTCTCCCACAACTGGTGAAGTACTGATGAGAGAGAAAAGAGAGAATATGAAGACATCATAATCTGGAAGCTCAGATTCTCATTTCAGGAGGGAGCAATGGGTGATTATAATAAATAGATTCTCTTGAGGAATTTTTTGATATAAATATAATTTTTCAATATAAGTATTATATTTTTCAATATATAATGCCTAAACAAAGACCAAAAGAAAAGGGAGAATATCATTCTGTTTAATGTCATATATACTAAGAGTTGCTTAAAAGAGTCAATACAAAGCAGCACATTTCTGAATTTTTTTCCATCTAATTCATTCTATATTTCCAACCCAAAGCAGCTAATTCTCCAGTACTTTCCAAGTTCCTTTACTAACTCAATCTCTCTCATTCAACTTAATTGATAGCCACTTTGGATTTATATGTGGAATGTATGAGTTACATTTTCCAAGATGAGGGGAAGGCTTGGCATTGAATGAGAGAAGGGAGTTTGCATGCTGCTTGCTATAGCTGATACATACCACATATGAATACTTGGTAATGATGGATATCACTTTACAAAAAATTAGTCTTTCGAGGATTCAATGAATTAATTCTGCAGTGTTACAGTTTATTTAGGTTAGTTGTCTATTCAATCTTTTATTTATCTGTTACTTTTAGCCTACTGATCCTTCAAGTTTCGAAAATCCTAAATCAAAATACAGAGCATAAGCCATACAATGTTCAAGAGACACATACAGTAGTGCCATTGCCATTCCAATTCTTTCTTCCCTTAAATCCAACAGTTCCAGCCTATGGTCCTCATTCTGGGACTTCCTCAAATTTGTGGTTTCGTTTTTTTTATTGAAAAATTACCAAAAATGTGTGTCTTTTCTCCATGAACAGTTTTATTTTATTTTATTTATTTATTTATTTTTGTGATCGGTAAGGGTATCGGAACCCTTGGCTTGGTGTCGCCCGCACCGTGATCAGCCAGTGAGTGCACCAGCCATCCCTATATAGGATCCGAACCTGCGGCCTCGGCGCACGCTCTTCCAAGTGAGCCACGGGGCCGGCCCAGTTTTAACACAGAGATATATTAGGTTGGAAGGAGTTAACTTTTGTCAAAGCTCACAGTCCTGTACACATTTTAAACACTCCATAATAATTCTTAAACTTCGTTTAGTGCTTTCTTCTGGCAAAATATAAATGTTTTATCTTTGTGTAATATGATAAGCATTTTGATTTGCTATTAAACCTTAGTACTGATAGACCCTGTAAAGATCAGGAAACCAGACTCGTAAAAAAAAAACAAAACTGTCGGCGGTCCCATTGGGCCAAGGGAGAGAAGACTATTGATTCTCTAGCTAGCTCTGCCAAAAGTGTTCAACATTGATCCGCAATTGAATCAACAGTGTACTGAAATCCCACCGAGAAATGTTTTAGATTGTGACAGCGAGGACAGGCATCAATCCTGATTTTCTATAACCCTCGTGATGGAGATCCATCTTTGGTCCTGAGAAAAAGAGATAAATAACTTCTTTCATTATAAAAAGGAGGAAGTGGAAGGTAGAAAAGAATGTGAAATCTTAAGGAACAAAAAATCTCCGATACCAGAAAAAGTGGTGTAACTCAAGCAAAAGCTCATATTTCAGTAGAGCAGTTGGCAAGTAAAAAAACCCCAAAAGACATGCACACAAAACTCTTTAATCAGCAGCCCAGGATGATCACAGATGAGCAAATAATATCCTATTGTTTTATTTTAGAAATACTCATTTCAGTTCGAGGCACGTCCTAATGGCGTATACCCTTTAAGAAAACATGTTTATTTAAATTAGTGCTTCTAGAGTTATTGGCTTCTTGCTTTCAAGTATATTTTTATTATAATTGCATATGTGCAAAAATATCTCATTAACTATTAAAATGTTTATAAAAGCATATTTAGGAGATTACTTTTTTATATTTATAAAAACATTTTCATATACTTTTGGCAGTTTACATAATTTGTTTAATCCACCTAGATTTATATAAATAGAAATGAAAAATTATAATTTAATACATTTTTTTGCTAAAAGTAACAAATAATAACTCAAATAAAATTTTGAACTCAAATGAGCATTTGAAAAGAAATTTTAAATAAAACAACTGCTTCAGTATTCATGAGATTGTGAATTTGGTAATGACAATATTTGGTAAAAATTTCTCTATGTGTGTCTAGTTACCTCACTTTGGAACCACACAATTATAGTTTTACAATTGGATGAGAATTCATAACCATGTTCTTTAATTTTGTAGTTTTATACACAAGAAAACCAAAGCCCAGAGATGTTAAGACTCTGCCAACAGTGTCCAGCATGCTCAGGCCATCAGGATTAGAACTCCAGACTCGTGCCTCCTAGACCAGTGCTCCCTCTCCTACATCATTCTGGCTTCTATATATCCTGATATTTTTAAAGTTATGGCAAGTAATTTCTCATTTTAGCAATAGAGTCTAGGTTCTTATCCCTTATAAAGCCAATCGGTTATCATTCTTTATTCTTCAGACCCAATAAAAAGAAGGCAAATTTGTGTCTTAGAAGAAATATGAAGTTAGTACTGGTGTTCTAATCATCAGATTTTGTGCTCTTTCCAAAAAGAAAGAAGAAAAGTAATGCCTGCACAAAAATAGATACCACAAAACTGTCATTCCAGATAACAAGATAAAGGCTATAATGTCTATAGTGAACTTGATCTTCTAACTTTAAAAGTGATTTATTTGGGCCAACCCCGTGGTGCACTCGGGAGAGTGCAGCGCTGGGAGCGCAGCGACGCTCCTGTCGCAGGTTCGGATCCTATATAGGAATGGCTGGTGCACTCACTGGCTGAGCGCGGTGCGGGCGACACCACTCCAAGGGTTGCAATCCCCTTACCAGTCACGAAAAAGAAAAAAAAAAGTGATTTATTTTAATAAAATCAATTCTAAGATTTTTTAAAGAAAATCCCTGACACATTTGTTTTTCTGTCCTCTGTCCTAGACCCTGTGAATTCTACGGTGGCCCTTATGATATCCACCCCTTATTGTACCTGCCTTATTTAATTCTCTCTCCTTGAGGATGAGCAAAACCTGTGGATCTAATAGGATGTCACTTGAGGCATTCTGTTACATCACAAGGCAAAAAGGATTTTGGAAACATAATTAAAGGGAGATTGGCTAGATCTCATGGGCCCTTTAAATCTGGGTCTACAAGGAGATTGGATTCAAAGGAGCAGAGTCGTAGTCCTCCTGCCCTTGAAGGAGCAACTGACATGCTCTGGAGAGGCGACTTGGCAGGAAATACTGGGTGTCCTCTTGGAGTAGAGAACAGCTCTGCTCAACTGCCAGCAAGAAAACAAGGACACTTCTCCTACAACCGCAGGGAACTCAATCATGTCAATGCCCTGAATGAGCCAGGAAGAGAGCCACTAGTTTCAGATAAGATAGTAGCCCCCAAAACACTTTCACTCCTGCTGTGAGTCTCTGGCTTGGGTGCCACAGAAGTCTCAGTCCCTTGAAATATTGAGAGGATTTAAAGCATAATAATTATTTAGGAAAGATGTCAAGGAAATGCAGGGAAAATTTTGAGAATGGGAACTGCATATACCTTAATAGCACCCTGACTCCTGGTCCACCCATTAGATGACTAGAAAAAAACCCCACAGGCCTAGAAGTGATAGAGGAGATGGAAGGGAAGGGGGGAAATGGCCCTTGTCCTCTTTCTTGAGATATCACTAGTCAGGAGATAGGACCCCAGAGTTCAAATGTGTGCATGATCTACCTTGGCTTATGGTCCCTGGGCAGCTTTAAAGGTGTTTACATGACCTGGAATGTTTTTGAGGTGGTACAAGAACTGTGTATCACTTACTACATAAAAGCAGCAGAGAGGATGTTAGTCCTGAAAGAATAGGGGAAAAAATGACAGAATGTTTCCATCTGGAATTACATGCACACCTAACCCCTTTCTTCACTTTGATATTATAAAAAGACCACAGAATATATTAACAACCCAAGAGAAGGTAGGACACCTCAAAGCCATTTTTTAAAATAAATACTTAATGAGCATCTACCTGTGTCAGGTACTATACTAGTTGCTGAGAATATAGCAATTAAAATAAATTTATTGTCTTTATAAAGCTCCCCTTCTAGTGTGTGTGCATGTGTGTAAGATATTAATAAATATAACATAAATATATAGTATGTCAGATGGTGGTAGGTGCCACCAAAATGAAAAGCAGAGTGAAGAGATAGCAACAAGAATTAACTCTCCCAGGAATCTCAGACCTGTCAGTCCAACACCTACCTATTATCATCCCCATAGATAGCTAATGAGCATTTCAAACTACTGATGGTTACACAGAACGTGAAGCCTTCAATTTTTCTCTTTATGACCCTCTAATTACCTGTTTCCATTTACTAATGCTTATTCTAACTAAAATTACGGAAGTTGTTAAAACAAAAGCTTCCATTTTCCAACACATATCACCCCAGGAATAAATCTTTGCCAAGGTCACCATAAGTCTGTCTTTTCATTCAATGGAAATTTTTCAGTCTTTACTTTCCTTAACCCAATAGCAACTTCTGACACAAAACCACCCTCTCCTCAGCTTGGCATATCCTCTCGCTGTAACTTCTCCGTCTTTTTTGTGGGTTCCTTTTCACTGAATAGGATTTTCTCCCTTGTACTTCTCTTTTCTTATCGTATACACTTTTATTTTGTAGGCTCATCCAGACCCAACTTTCTAATTGCAACATATCCTCATGCCTTACAAATCTATTTCTCTAGCCATCTATTTCCTTGACAGCCACAGCCTTTGGTATGCAGTTACTTCTGTGAAAGTTAGAATTCCTGAAAGCATCTTGGTTCTTCTCTCTCCATATCCTGATATCCAATCACTGTGAACTTTAACTCATAAAAATCTCTTTCATCTCTTATCTTCTCTGTCCTTCTAATACATTGCTAGACATTTTTTTCTAATTTTCTTCTGTTTCTAGTCTCTTCTCCTCCTGAGTTTTCTTCAATGTGTATATAATAATCTTTTAAAATGATCAATATCATTTTATTTCCCATACTAAAATTCTTCAAAATTTCTTGAAATAAAGTTCATACTCTTCCTTGTGTCTGAGGTTTTGTATAATGGCTCAAATCTCTGCCAATAATTCTACATGCACTTAATTTTTTGAAATAGTGATTAAAACTTGGAAAATTCCTAACATATTAAAACCTAATAATGTTTTATCAGTTTCCCCCTTATTTTAAAGTGAAGTGAAATAGCTTAGTTAGTGTCATGCAACCATTATCATTTGAACATGAAAAAACTATGATACATGGAACATAAATCAAATAGATTACATATTTGTTTCTCAGAAGAAAAAATATATTGTTGTCAAAAGTGAAATACAATGGAATAAAAGAATAATAATATTCTATATTTTGTTTCTAAGAATAAGTGGTAGTTACTTTGAGATTCAGAAAACTGCTAAATAACTGGAAAATAAAACATCTTTTAGAATTTTCCCTCACACATTTATTTTGATTTTTCTAATACTTGAGAAGGCTCTCACTGATCCTTGCCAAATGTCATCATAAGACATTTCAAAGATATATGAGTTTTCATTATCACATAACCAGAGATTTTCTGAGTACACATTTAAAAAAAATATTTGTTACAAAATCTGTGCAAAGTACTTCAAAGGCCTAACTCCCTTTGCATAAAAGATATGTGTTTCATCTAAGCCACCGATGCAATTTAAAATTGTCATAACTCAATGTAACTCAGTTTCATATAAGAAGGATAAAAATCTCTTCTTATAACCACAAATCATTAGCCTAGAAAGTGACATAGCATCAGCCCAAGATAACTGATCTTCCAGAATCGTGTAAGGGCTATCTGCTTAAGAGCTAGAGTCTATGTATCTATTTCTGCAGAAAGAAAACCTGAGTAGCTCCAACATCATCTGTTTATTTGATAACTTCCTAGTGGCTGCAAAGTCCTTTCCAGTAAAACTACAACTATTTCTATGATACTGTGAAGCTCACAAAGCAGGCTCTCATGTATATGCCACTGGACTCTCCTTGCAGCCCCTGGTGATAACAATGGCAGGGTTTATTTTACAATTTTATAATTAACAGACAGAAGATAGAGTGAGAAAATGACTTGCTCAAGATAACGTAGCTGGAGAGTGACTAGCTGAGGTGCAAACTAAATCTTATGAGTGACATCTCATATTCTGTTTGTTCATGTTTTGGCCTGGTGAGTGGGTACAGCACTTACTATGGTGAACCTGTAAAAAAGAAAAATTTTGGTGTTTTTTTTTGTTTGTTTGTTCAAGAAATTGTTTTTATTTTATTTTTATTTATTTATTTATTTATTTTTATTTTTTTTAATTTTTTTGTCTTTTTTCCATGTCCGGCAACGGATTGCAACCCTCAGTGTCGCCCCCGTACCGGACCGGGACCGGCAACGGGATCGCAACCCTCGGTGTTGCTCCCGCGCCTCGCTCAGCCAGTGAGCGGGAACCGGTCTGTATGTGGGATCCGAACCCTCGGCGGGAGCGCCGCTGCACTTCCCAAGCGGTGCACTATCCAGTGCGCCACCGGGCCGGCCCAAATTGTTTTTATTTTAAAATCTATGACTGTAGTCTTACATTACACTGGATACACCAATGCAATAGTAGGGTACTTGATCTTTTTAAAATCACAACTTATGCACGAGTGGTGACAATTTGCTTTGTACTACATGAATATTCATAATCAATAAAAATTTTAAATAAATTTATAATGATCAACATAATAAAAACTCAGAATAAACAGAATTTTGTGTATAACCTGAGTTCAAGACAGTTTTACTTCAGTCCAGACATCAGCCTTTAGCTTTGTAAAGCATTATTGAAAAAGGCAGAGATGTGTAGCGTTTGCTCAGAAATACTGGTGACATCTATTTTTCAAAGCAGACTCAAAATACTCCTGAAAGTAGTTAGGGTAATATATGGGAGAATATCTTTTCACGTTTTGTGGAGAGGGTCTCATTAGGAGACACAAATGGAGGGGAAATGTTCTTGGTTAATGGGACATGGAGTTTTATAACCCATATTAGTAAAATTCTTTTTAAGACAGAAATATTTTTCTTTTATCCTTCTTTTTTTGTTTATTTTGTTTGTTTGTTTTTACTAAATTAGATAAAAATATCTTCTTCCTAGCCTGTAGGGATATATCAAATAAAGAACTTACTAACACTTGAAATGATAAGCTGGAAACACTGAAGTGTCAGGTATAGTAAACCAGTATAAATCCAGATCAAATAACCTAGCACAAGTTATCCAGTTCCTCAGCATGGCAAGTATTATAAAACAGGAAATTATGTTCAAGGTTTTAGGAAATGTAACCTCTAACTATTAGAAACCAAAATTCACTGATCTCAGCTTCTGGGAAGAAAGGAGTGTTTGGTTTTAAATTGTTAATTGCTGCTTTCTGTTGAGTTTTCTATGCTACATTGTAAACTCCCCACTTGACTCTGAGCTCATTAAGGGTAAGGACTGAGAGCACTTATCACTTAATCCAGTTACTGACACACAGCAGATACTTCAATAAGTGATTTTAAAAATGAATTAGAATAAGTTCAAATGTGTGATGTAGACCTTGACTTTCTGGTAGAGACAATATGGATTCTGCAAAAGGTAGTTCCATACCCAATATCTGTATATTGGTTACATATGTGATTTGTGCAAAGAAATTATAATAAATGCTTATTAATAGTGAGAGTTAACATGTTACTGATAGGAAACAGCATACTCAAAATTAAGGGAATTATTCTACACAACTCAATAAATAATGCTATCATATCTTTCAGCAAATTGTCTCTTAAAACAATTTTTAAATATTTGTAACTATACAGGGTCATAAATACTACAGTTCCCATCAGTTTAGTTTTTGTAAACTAAAAACAGCCAATAAAATAACATAAGATATAGCATGAAAGTAACTTTAGATCAAGAACTCAAGTTTCTATCTATCTCCTTAAATGAAACTTACCACTTTGAATACTGATAGTTTGTTTAATGAAAATATTAATTTGAAGATGTTGAAACCATGGAATTATTCCTGAAAACATCACATTAAGTAACTGAGTTTGTGATAAGTACCACATAAAAGCCAGCTAACCTAATTTTGCAAATTGCCTGAAATTGCAGATGAAGATATAACAATTCTTTTATTAAAGGATAAAGTGACCATAATACCCAAGGCAATATGCTGATTAAAGCAGGTGCAATGGAAGATAACCCATAAGCTTCATAATTCCTTGGATAATAGATCAGTGATTCACTGTAATGTGCTTATTAAGCAATATGGAAAATTGGGTCAAATTAGACAGTGAGATGGAGTTGTCCATACATGACATGGCTTGCCATGGAGACAATCAAAGTGACATTTCTTAACCTAAGTCTCCAGAGATAAGACACTTGGCATTGAATTAGTCAGTTACCTAACCTTTTGGAAAATCTACAACTCTGATCAGTAAAAGAAAATTGCATTAAAAATGGGCAATTATGGTATAATTATAGGGAACAATTTTTTTTTTTCAAATAGTAAATTGAAACTCTGCCTTGTTGCAGAAGTGAAGGCTTAGAAAAAAGACACTAATGGTTATTTGCATAAAATAATGTACCTAATGCATATACTCATGGCTGTCCTGGGCAGCCATGATAAACTCAAACATTCATGAAAGAATAAGGGCCATTGTAAATTTCTAACAATTGGTTATATCAATCATATTTTTGTCGGCTTTTCTAAAATGGAAATATTTAATTTTTCCATGAGGCAAAACATTTATTTTGCTTTGAAAAGATGACAGGAAATAAACACATATCTGTATAGGATGATTCTATGCTATTAGTGAGGGTCACATGCAGGGAAACTTGAAAGTGGTTGTTTTGGTAGGGGTTTTCTGGAAGGCTCCTATTTAAAATTTGGCACTTCCTAGTGTAGTAACACTGTGTAGTAAAACTTACTTTTTTTGGTCACTAAATGAGCTGATGCCTGATGGCCTTAAATACAATTGATGTATCCAATTTAAATTCAGGTAAATGCTGTGTTAGAAATGCACTCTTCTGACTGGCTTTTGACACATGTTTAAATGATAAGCGATTCCAGCTCATGAATACCTTGCTACATTCAGTGAGTCAGATCTCTAACCACAGTTGGCCTCATACATAGAGAGGAAGGACCTGATGCTGTCTTGCTTGGACACCCTGACACAGCCAGACAGTCACCCAAACAGTGAAATTGAAGGCACATTTGCTGAGAACAGAAACCATTTGTATTCTGCCTGGATGAAGAAGGACTCACTTTCTTGGGGACCCTGAGACTCTTTGAGTGATGCCACCCTAATCTTTCCATTTTTCTCAGATCTGTCACACCCCTGCCTGGAATGATGCTCTTGACTTTTATTTTTCCTCTGTGGTTCTCAAATATGAACCCACATCAGACTCATCTGGATGGCTTATTAAAGCACAGATTGCTGGGCTCCATGCACAGAGTTGCTGGTTCAGAAGAACTGAGTTGGCATCCAAGAATTTGCATCTCTAACAAGCTCCCAGTTGATGCTGATGTAAACTTTGAGAGCCATTGCTCTTTTGCAACTACACTGGCATACCCTTAAATATTTATTCATATTGTCCTCACTCATTTATTTATTCATTTATCATTCATTAAATTATGTAAAGATATAGATGTATGTACAGTGAATGTAATATAACCATGCACTCTATAATATGCATGTATGTGCAGTGACTGTGCTATAACCATGTTATAACATTAACTAACAACAGAACTTACTGACTTGTGTTCCAGTTGCTCAATGATATCTTGCTGTCCTAATCCAACACAGTGATGCCTTCCTCCTGGTCCTATATCCCTGAATAAAATTCACTTTCAAATTCGTTTCTTTACCCTATTCTTCATTACTTTCCTTTCCCCTCATCCAATTACAATTTCCATTTATGCAATGCAGGTGATATCATCTATATGGAATGAAAAACGCAATCTACTTAAACTAATACATACTAATGCATGAGACCTGGTTTGGGTGTTCACATTTTAGAAAAAGACACCTCTCTGCTAATATCAATTTCAAAAACCATGACAACATGACATAAAGAATGTCAGGTAGTTGAGATGTGTTTCCTCCCTCACACCTACCATCACTGGACACATCTAGTCAGAGGAATGGGCAAAATGATTTGGTTGGGGCTACTTGAGATATTTAATAACTGCAGAATCTATATAAAATTTATGTTTTAAGGAATGTGTTGGCACATCCCTTCAAACAAAAATTGGAAAGTTGTAAAATGCTTGTGGTAATCAATAAATCAACCTAACCATCTGTTCTTATTGGGAATGTTCCAATAGGATATTTATATTTTTATAAGGTGAAAATATCTATGATCTGAATGTTTGTGTCCTCCCTGCCCCTAAATTCACATGCTGAAATTCTAATCCTCAACATCATGGTATTAAGAGGTGGGAGTCTTTGGGAGGTTATTAAGATTGAGATTAGGGCCCTTGTAAAAGAGACCTCAGATCACCCCTTATACAATGTGAGTACTGAGCTAGAAGACACTGTTTATGAACCAGTGTGTGGGTCCTCACCACATGCTGAATCTGCCAGTGTCTTGATCTTGAACTTCCCAGCCTCCAGAATCATGAGAAATAAATTTCCATTGTTCATAAGCTACCCAGTTTATTGTATTTTTTGTTATAGCAGCCCACACAAACTAAGAAAATTCATTACATAACAAAGGAAGCCCGAGTTTCAGGTAACTGTATCACAGTGTTCCCCTAAGAGTTATGAGGAAATTGAGAAAAGAAAGAGAACCTGAGGACACCTAGGGATCTTCGAAATGTACTGCAAGTGCAAAGCAGATTTTCTCACAGTGGGTACTCTCAGAACTTCTATAAGGAGGACATCACTAGTCCAGGAGAGTGAGGAAGGAAGGTGGATATGTAATCTGTTAAACAGGTAATGGTGATGGACACAGTCAGGAGGAGTTAATACTTGTGAGTCTTGTCCTGAGCTGTTTCTGCTGCTGTTCTCTCGTCCCCTCTTTCTCCTTCACATCCTTCTACTTTTTCTCCCTTCCTCTTTCTTTTCCTACTCCTCTTCATCCTCCTTCTTCTCTCTTCTTCTTCTTTTAAAAATTACTTCATATTTTGTTGTTCTTTATTTTGACTCTGCCCAATAAAAGATTGACCTAATCACTAATTATCAATTTTATTTTCTCATTGGATAGTTTCAACCAATGTCTAAGCAATTGAAAATAATAGTGTACCTAACATCACATTAAGGAAAACTTTGTAAAAACCTTTCCACAAAAGACATATTGTCAAAAGTTGGATAGTGTCTGCCCTAGGCAAGTCATAAAGACCTGTCTGGGTCTCACTTTTAGCACGAAGTAAATAGTTGGATTAGACAATTTGCACCTCTGAAGTTTATATTGCATCTTTTATTTTCTGTCTGGAACGTCCCTTTTATTTTGCAATTTTTTTCCCTAATTGTAATAAAAGCTTTTATCTTCTGCTGAGTGCATACTACTCTATAAATGTTTGCTTTTAGCACTAACACTTGGGCAACTTCTTTTACAAGTGGGTACTTCCATATAAACTGGAAATATTGCAAACAGAACCAGTCATGCAGGCAGTACGCGAAAGATTTTTATGGTAAATTTTTGCAGAATGTATTTAGTCCATTTACATTCTCCCACCGAAGCTTATAAAGCAATATAGGAAAGGCAGATTTTCACATTTCCTCAGGCAGAGGTCAGAAGGAACTTGCAGAGGGAACTTGAAGCTTAGGCAAAAATCCAAACACATAAAAGCACAGTCATTTTAAAACTAGTAAAAATGAACTGTTAGTATAGCAGATGGCAATATTTTATGAACCATTTTGTAACATTATAGAATTCCCAGCATCTACTAAAATTCAGCTTCAAGAATACCATTTTAAAAGCTATATCGCTTTTGCACATAGTATTTTTAAGGGAAATGCTATTTTGTGAACCTAAAAAAGAGTTTGTTAAGATGTGAAAGGTTTTCCTGATGCCTACAAAGGCAGGTGAGAACCAGGTCATCACAATGCAGTGAGACCATTTTTCTATGCTATGAAGACACCAGAATATTGAGGTTACTATATCTCTGTTTCAAAGGAACTTTTTAGTTAAATTATGTAAAGTCAGAAATATCTTAGTTTATGTTAAAACATAACTTGTTAATGAACATTTAACAAATTAATACCTAGTTCTATATGATTATTGCTAAGGGATCATTTACTACAAATTGCTAGTCCATTTGAAACTAGCAGCTACTTGTTTGATTGGAGGAATAAACTTAGGGAGAGGCTGTGAAGTCTTTTGAATGGAGAAATGACATTCAATGTAAGACTAAACCTGCTAAATGCTGATACGCTATGTATTTATAAATTCCCTCTTTGGTTTCTGCCAATTAATATAAAAAGAGATGGAAGAATTTAGAGAAAAAGGTTTTTAAACCCGGTGGAGATTTTCTTTAGTAGGAAAACATAAGAAATTTCAGGAACAGGGATATTTGATTAAACCAAATGCGACCGGTGACGAGGAAGAAAGAGTATTAGGGTCCAGAAGCTTTGAAGACTGTCAATAAATTTGGACAGGAAAAGGTGCCAATTTTAAAATAAAAACTAAAAGTAGTTGAATATTACTTTCTTAAAAAATAAGGAAAAATAGATATGTTTTATGTCAATTTTTAAATAAATTAGTTTGTCAGAGATACTAGATATATAATGACTATCTTTTTCAATGATAGGAATACTAATTTGGTAATTTTAAAATAAAATTTGCTTTCATATAGAATACCTAAATGTTTTGCTGTAAAACTGTAGGTTTGTCATTTTTATAGCATTGTAACTGCCTTATTCTAATTTATTGAACACTGTTTCAATAAATTGCTGCACAGAGTAGGGTGCTGTTTGATCACAAAAGGACCTATAACTATCTCCTGATTAATAATTTAGAATGAATGATGCTTATTGTTATCTCTAAGTGACAGATTAATGAGAAAGGAATTACATGCTTTTTTAATTTTTTAACTCCTGGTCTAACTAAATATCAAAGAATTTTAAATGCTAGCCACCATAGATACTTTGGTTAATATTTGTGACACAGTCTTAGTGTTAAAAGAATTTACCTTTACTGAGAACTAATTTTACAACTAGGGGAATATGAACTGAGCAAAATCAGTATTGTTCATTTTCACAGACACCTTCAGGAAGTAGACATGATCATTTACATTTTGTATCTGAGTCTGGGCAGCTTGTCTAAGGTCATATGCCTAGTAAGCTGTGAGGCTAGAATTTGAACCCAAGACTGCCTGACTGCAATGTTTCATGTTCTTTTGATGATACCATTTGGGCTGCTACACTACACAATGCCAGTGGGCACCATTTATCTGCATTAGCTATGATGGATATCCCCTGGAGTGCGCTGCCTCCTGAAATGTTATATAAAACCATTTTTCAATTTTTTTTGTCATGAACATACATTTTATCAGGCATGATAAAATCTCTCTTGGTAAATACACCACGGGGAGCTTGGCTCTTTAATATATCAGGTCAGTTCCAAAGTTATTTTAAGGTATTTCAGTTTTACTGTTAGCCTTCTGCCCATGTGGAAGTAGACTCTTAAAGCCTATGCCTGCAAACTCATGCAAACAGTGGCAGAAAAGGCGAGAGAGCATCTCCAGGTCACCCTGGATTAAACAGTGGGACAGTGAAGGAACCAATCAATGGCTAAGTTTTACCCATAAGATGTTTCTTTAAACAAGCAACCGCCCAAATCAATAATCTGTCAGCAAGCAAGTAGGGATGCCACGATCCTCCTAATAAAAAGAGAACTTTTTCCATAGACAGATGTTTCTTCTTACTCATGAGAGAGAAAGGTGGATGAATCAATATGGTAAGTATTTTACCCCTCAGCTGCCAGAGACAAATCCATCAAAATCCAAAAAGAGAAGAAGAAAGAAATAGCTTGAATATAGCTGAATCATTCACAACTGTTGCAAGCAATACTAAAATCTCCAGTCTAGGGGAAAAGGGCAAGAGAAACATGAAGGAATAGATTTAAAGACTTGAAGACAACCAAAAAGGAAGAGGCTGGCTGGGATAAAGCAAAGTTGACAAAAGAGTAAATTGGGACTAGTTTTCTTTTGCCCCTCTTGGGGGATTAATAGAGTTCTGGTACTCAGCTTAGTAGTGATGTGTGTCTAACAGTGTAATAAAACACTTCTCAATTTGTCCTCTTATTTAAGTTACTTTACATCGCCTTAGAATAAAATCAGCAAAATTTTTGTGAACTAGTTGCATGGGCAATTATTTATTAAAGTGACATTTTAAGAATATTAGTGGACTCATGCCCCGCTCCCCACCTGTTTGTTTTCCAGTTGGGAATTTAAGTAAAAGAGCAGAATATATTTAATACAAAAGATTCCAAAATGCATCTTTAAAAAAATTCAACAGACTTTATTTGAGCAAAGAACAATTTGTGTATTGGGCAACTGCCAGAACCCCCAAAATGCATTTACCAGAGTGATCCTTACAGAGTGTAAGTCACATATTTTTAGTCTTTTCATTTTTTTTTTTTTTCAAAATGTCTCTGGCTTGCCATCTTAGCATAAAATCGCACATCCTCATGTGGCTGCACATGATCGGGTTAGTAGCTCTCCTTTGGCTGCATCTCCTCTCCTACTTCACGCTCATGCAAATCCAGCTGCACCTCCTCACTGCACCTGAACAATCAAGGCATGCTCTTACTTTAGCACCTTTGAAATTACTGTTCCTGCTACTTTAAACCTTTCCACCACAGATATTTCCATTTCATATTCTCTCGTTTTGTTCATTTCTCTACTCAAATATCACCGTATCAGTGACTAAGGTTCTACCCACCCTGTTTAAACTAAGATCCCCATCACTGTCTATTCCCTTCTGCTATATGGTAGATTAGCTATTCTTCAAAAATATTCATTCTCCATTTCCCCATCTTGGTGGGCAAACTGTACTCTCATTCCTTGGCCTTTTTACTTGTTTAGGCTGACATGGTGCAAGTACAGCTTTCAAAGCACGGCATGGTTGGGCTTGATCTCTTGCGTTTCTTACATTGCCACCTGAAGGACATGTCCATAGCCTGTTGTTTCCAAGAGGAGGATGAGAGAAACATGGAGCAGAGGGATCCCTGCCCATCCACCTCAGCTGAGTGCAGCCCAGTTTGGACAGCCTCCAAGCTGTAGATGCATGAGAAAGCCCAGCTGAAATCTGTAGAGCCATCTAATTCAACCATCAACTGATTGTCAGCTGATTCCAGACACTTGTGCTAAACAGATGTTTATTGCTATAGGGCACTGCTGAAAGTTCAGGTATTGTTACATAGTATTTTGGTGACAATACCTAACACAACTTGATTTTTTTTTATAGTACATTCACCATCTCACATATTATATATTTATTTGTTTATTGTACATTGTTATGTTCTTCTATAATATATGCTCCTTATGAAGAGGAACTTTTTGTGTTTTTACTGTTATTTTCACACCACCTAGAATGGAGCCTGGCACTCAATAGTGTCTCCATAAATACTTGTGGAAAAAATTATCTACTGTGTTATTTAAAATATGCAGAAACTTAGCTAGGAGCTAAGTGAACAAAACAGACATTGTCTATGTCCTAATGGCAATTACAACCTCAATAGTTTACTGGTATAAAACAATACATCATTTAACTAAGATAAATTTAGAGCCCTGTAGTTATGATATTTATATTTTACTCTCCAGTTGCATCAGCAAAACTAAACTGTTGTTACAAGAAAGATATTTTCACGTATAGCATTTCCTATAAAATGACATAAAACTTAATTCACTTTATTTCCCTCACCCCATTAAAGTAACCTATACTTACACATAAACAGCCTAGTATAATATTTATAATTCAGTTATCTCTTTGTTTATTCTTTCTAGAGCTCTACAGATGAACTAACTCTATAACCTTTTCCCTTCCTTTTAAATTCTCAGTTAAATATCTAATATTTCCAAAACACTGTACACAAAGCAGCTTTCAAGTTAGTGAAAGATATGGAAGAAGTATGTGATAAAATCCTTAGGGTCTATAAAAATAATAATTTTCTTGGGAAGATAAGTAGCCCCCAAACAGGCTAGACATTTCATCAAGTAAATATGACTATCTACACCCTGTTCTAACTTACAGCTGCAAACTAATTTTGTACAACTCTTGCCCCTTGAAAAATTTTAACATTTCCTAAGTGTCTCATTCTTTTTCACATTTCTTCCTTTTGCCTGTGCTATTTGTTATATCTCGCTATGTAACCACTCAACTCTTCTTCAATTGGAAAGGAGATTATTACTTTTACAAAACCATTACAATTACCTGGAAAGCATCCACTCCCCTTTCCTGGCCTTTATGATTGCATCCTCTGAATTTCTATGCTAAATTTGATGTGAATATATTTTTCTGGTGAAATTGGCCATTGTTCTAGTCAGATTCCCAAAGGGAATGTTGATCTCCAAAACTTATACTTTCTACAGGCAGAAATTCCATCCTATTTGTTTATTACTAGAGTCTAAAATGTACGTATTCAGAAAATACTAGTTGAAGACAAAAAGAATTAGATAATCATATAGGTATGAATTTATTAAATGTCAAAATGAATTGTATTAAATATACATTGTTTTATTGGCTCAAAAAGAGGTGCTTATGTTGAGTTGGAGCACTCAGGTAACAGCTCAAAAGAGTCAAAACTGAACAAGGCCTGAAGGGTAGGCAGAAATAGGATATGAGGACCTGACAAGAAGCTGAACTACACGCAGAAGAAAACAACAACTCGAAAAGACTCAGGATCTGGATTGCGCTTTGAATGCCTATGGGAATGAGTCTGGATAGATGCTGAGTATTGATGTGCACTCTTTCAGAACAAGTTGCATTTATTTTGAAAATTCCTCAGCTTTGCTCATTGTGAAGCATTATGAAGCCCTCTTTTATGTTACATCATATGAAAACCACATTTCTGGATGTGTAAACACACTGATAGTCTTCTCAATGCTTTGTTTGACCTTTTAAAAATTTTTATTTTTAAGATGCTGACAGCATTGATCACCTATGTCTGTTCAGCATTTTTTTCATGAGACTGACATGCTGTCCCAGCATTCACATCTATCAGCATCACTCTGATTTATTGGCTTAATAGCAAGAAATCATTGGGTAGCTGAGCTCTATTGTGCTCGAACACTGACCTGCAACCTTACTCTGATGTCTTTCAAGGTTCTTTGTTTTCCCATATAAGATCAATTAAATTGAGGCATTTTGAAGATATTATATGACAAAAATGTCATATTTAAACATTTAATGTTAATTTTTCTCTCAAGCAGGTAAAAAATAAAAGAATAATTTTTATTCAAAGGAAATAATCATAAATCACTTTGATAATGTTATTAAAATGGCTGACTTATGCTACCTAACAGAGATTATTACAATCAATGTAGTGTCTGGAGAAATGCAAAAGATCAATTTGTATTCATCAGTATATTGTGTATAGATAATAGGATAAGAACTGTATTAGGAATTCCTTTTTATAACAATTTTTTTTTATAAATCTGCACACTTCTTAGAATAAATTTACATTTAAATCCATCTCCAATTCTACAAGTGAAATTGTACTAAAAACTTGAATTTTTAAAAACCAGAAATCTTCAAAAATGTATATATCAATACAGAATATTTTACTGATTACAATAAAAATTAAATAGGAAATAATCGTTGCCAATTTTGTTGAATATATCACCTATTTTCCCCATTACTTTATTGATGGTGGAAAATGTGGTTGCAGGTTTATGGAAGAGGCACCATACACACACACACACACACACACACACACACACACACACACACACACACACACACACACACACACACACACACACACACACACACACACACACACACACACACACACACACACACACACACACACACACACACACACACACACACACACACACACACACACACTGTACCAGACCAAAGAGAAATGGTGTACTTTTAGATACTTGGTATTATTAACTTGATGAGAGCTATCATATTACATGACTTAAAAATAGATTTGCTTTAAAAATTCTAGAAAATTATGCAAAACTTTCACTGTGCATGTAATGATATGCAGTTTCACAAAATCATGTGGAGAATCGCAGCCTTTAGTTATGAACATCTCTATTGGAACTATATAGAATAGTCTTCACGTCAGGCATCTAAAGCAGTCTGTTACAGGTGCTTATCAGACTTCCCTTGCATTTTATGTATAATTCACAACTTATTGTTGAGCCATTCAGAAAAGAAATGGGCTCATATAATAAAGCAATACATTCACCGAAAAAGACTAAAAATTAAATCTACCAGAAGCATCTTTAATAATGTGCATAATCTAGGAGCATTATAAGTGCTGCTATTTATCCAGTCATTCAGCAAAGATTAATTAGTTGCCCTGCTACCTCCTATGACCTCTTCATAAAAAATTGGCTAATAGGTGGTTGCTGCCTTCAAGTAACTTTACATGATTACAGTTTCCAATGTTATAAGTGTTTCCAGGTTTGCAACAGGTATAGAAAACAGCTGGAGGAGTGTCAGAGAGGCTTCCCATAAAAGATGGGGACTTTTTTATTTGTATTCTAAAGATAGGAAAAACTAGCAGATAAAAACAAACATAAAGCATTTTGAAAGAGAGCATATAAGAAAGCAGGGAGCCACAAAACTGCATGGAAAAGTATGCAAAACTTCTACTTTGCATGTAAATGACACGGAGTTTCACAAAGCCATGGGGAGAATCACAACCTTTACTTATGAACATCTTTATCGGAATTGTGCTGGATAGCCTTTATGTCAGGCATATAAGGTGGTGTATTATATTCAGAAAATAAATTCACTAAGTGAAGAGTATGTATGAGTAAATGGGGTTGGAATAGGGGTCAAAGGTCAGATTAGAGGCAATAGGCAAAGGAAAAATCAGGAACTGCTATTGACGTGTCATGTAAAGCTGTGGGGATTGTAGCAGTTAGTCGCCAAAGGTGGCCCTCAAAAGAACCATACCTCTCAGTAAAAATTAATTACATATTCTTATTAAATCACTGAAATAACTAGCTTAAGGAAACCAGTAGAAGCATATGGAACCAGATCAAGTCATGGACAGCAGAGAGTAGACAGAGAACTCTGTGACTGAACAGAGAGATCTCAAAGATGATCAGTAGTTAATTGAGTTGAATCAGTAGGAACATTCTACATTCCAAAAAGAATGAACAGTAAATGCAAAAGTGAATTACATGTTCAGGGAATTAAAAGAAGAAAAGGGTCACAGTCATAGTGGAAAGGGAAGGGGGGTGGAGACATATGGGTACTTCATAGAAAGATTTATATTATCTTTTAATTATATTTTTTGCAAACATTTTGAAGTACCTTCCTATGAGTCAAGGCCCAAGGTAAAATCTTGCAAGGTTTGCCAGCCTTATAACAAGCTCTGTATTTATTCTAATAGAGTTTGGAACCAATTAAATGGGTTTGGGAAGCAGTGTGACACCAACTTTTTCTCTCAATAATTTCACTCTGTCTTTAGTGTAGAGAATGAGTTGAGGAATGACTAGAGCATATGTGAGGATACCAGCTAGTAGTCGATTAGAGTAAAAACCCTTCCAGCACCTGACATATGGTAAGTTTTCAATAAGTCAATAACATTAGCAATTATGGTCATCATCATCATCATAATTGTCATTGTTATCATCTTTAGACTGATGAAGACTGACAGCAGACAGTTTCAAGATACATTTTGTGGTAACATAAAAAAATAATAGTGGTTTGACTGTGGGGTTGGGGAATAAGTGAGAAGTAGGTCTCACTTATTAATCAATTAAATTAATTAATAAAGAAGTAAAAAATGATTCCTAGGTTTCATGAAACAGGATAAAAGGTGATAGCCATTGGTTGGGAAAGAAAATGATGAATTCTGCTTGGGACTTGATGAGTGGAAGATTCCTTTTAGACATAAGGAGGAGATATTGAGTAGGAACTTAAATATCATAAAGGATAGAATGTGGCTAAAGAGAGACACGTGTGATGTCAACTGAAGTTGTAAGTATGAGAAGACTGTCCAGGAAGAGAAGGGACAGAGAGAAAAATAGATTATTCTTGAGTTTTGAGGAAATCCAGCATTGTGTGGCTGAATAGAATGGGTTTAACCTATGTAGCTGGAAAAGAGGGTACAAGAGAGAGCAAAACCAGACACATGTGTTGTCAGTGAAGGAAAAAGGTTCAGGAAGGAAGGAGTGATCCACACTACAATTGTTGCTGAAAAATAAGGAGAGATGTGGTTACTGTTAAGTGTAGTAGGAGAGTGTTGGTTAAATGATGGAGACATAGTCCCCATTGGACAAAGATGACAAGTGAGTAGGACATAAAAGAAGTGGAGAGAGAAAAGATTCCATGTGTGACTCTGGAGGGGAGAAGCAAGAAAAGGCTGAGGAAGAGTCATCTCGTTGCTGTTGTATCCTTTTGTTGTTTTTGCTTGTTTCCAATATTAGAGAGTGTGTTTGAAGGTTGATGGAAAAGCTGTAAGTGAAATGAACCAATTGAATAAACAGGAGACAGGCTAATTAATTGTAAGTGTCTAGATAAAGTAAGCTTTATTGTTTCCAATGTCAAATGTAGTGTATTAGTTTAAAGTGGTGACAATGGATTCAAACCCTGTATTTGAACCCTTACTTGCCAGTTGATATCCAATGTTGCCTTGGACAAGTTACCTAATCCCTTTGAGCCTACAATTCCTCAGGTCTGCAATGGGGATAATAACAATTTCTGTATCGAAGGGCTATTTGGAGTATTAATTGGATTTCATAATTCAAATTATAATTTTAACATAGAGGTTGGCATAGTAATTGATGGTGGCTACTGTTATTTTTTCCTTCCTGCTAAAAACTGTCTGATTAATCCATCTTAAAAAGAAAAAATATAAATAGCCAATATTAAGAATGATCCTACAGACTTCGGAAAGATCATAAGAGGATATTTGAATAACTATACGACAGGGGTTGGTAAAAACATTAATAAATAAAAATAAAAATAAAAACTGAGACATAGGATGCTATGAGTTATACTCATATTTAAAAGAAATTTATTTTGTAAGAGACTACTTATGGCACCTTAAATATATCATTATGGAATGCTCAAGCATGTAGTAAACATAGTCTACACAAACTCTGAAGCGCAACAGGCTGTTGTCTGAGACAAGGCCCTATCAAATATTATTGAATTGACCTATGCCAAAAATTATTTATCTGCTACTAGTTGAATATTATAATTTGAATATTTTAATACACCAAAAAAAAGTTTGTTTTTTAAAAATAGTTCTCATACAGCTGAGTACACATTAGGTGTATTTCCTCCACCTTGTAATGACACCTACTAGATGGACAGGTGGGTGCCTGTGGCGGGCAATAGAGGAATAGAGAAAACACATTGGCTCTTAACTTGTGTGCCCCAAAAGGGGCACATATCACTTCTGATAATGGTCTTTCAGCCAGAAATAGTCACATAATTCTGACTTCACTTCAAGGGAGAACTGAGATTATAGGGAAACACATAGAATATTTGGTGAGCACTAACTGTTTCTGCCACATTTCTTTTTTTTTTTTTGTCTTTTTCCATGTCCGGCAATGGATCGCAACCCTCAGTGTCACCCCCGTACCGGCCCGGGACCGGCAACGGGATCGCACCCCTCGGCGCTGCCCCCGCGCCTCGCTCAGCCAGTGAGCGGGAACCGGTCTGTATGTGGGATCCGAACCCTCGGCGGGAGCGCCACCGCGCTTCCCAGGATCGCAACCCTCAGTGTCACCCCCGTACCGGCCCGGGACCGGCAACGGGATCGCAACCCTCGGCGCTGCCCCCGCGCCTCGCTCAGCCAGTGAGCGGGAACCGGTCTGTATGTGGGATCCGAACCCTCGGCGGGAGCGCCGCCGCGCTTCCCAAGTGGCGCACTAGCACAGTGCGACACCGGGCCGGCCCCTCTGCCACATTTCTAAACATGTGTATTTTACTGTTTGTCATATTATTTAAATGGTAGAGAAAAACACAGAAATATTGGCTTGATTTTTGGATATGTACATTTTGGTATATTTTATTTCTTAACTTTTCTGCAAAGAACACATTTTATACAGTAATCACGAATTTAAAAAAAATAATTACATTTGGTTGCCATATGCATAATTGGAAATTAATCAATGGCTGCATCATTCAGTTATTTTCAAAAAGTAAAGGACATGTCAAGTGACTCTTTTCTTCTGTCTACTATTTAATGGCCTGGTTAAGAAAATGGCTGTGTAGATTTTGGACATCTAACACCAGTTGTTTCTTGATATTTATATCTTGCCAAACATGATTATAAAGAATACATTTTTCCATTTTGGTCCTTTCTATTGAAAACAACTGTTTAGTATATTGTTTTTCAGCTAACTTGAAACTTGTTTATAACTGTTTTATCCTTTTATCTTTTAAAATGTTATTGTGACATCTCAGCATAATGGTTATTTGTTTTCTAAACAGAAGCAAATTTACATCTGTACATAGATAAAGCTTAGTATTAAAGCAAATTTTACTCCATGATAGTGAATGATGACAGAAGTGCAGTATTGTAAATTTAGTGGCTGATAGAGCAGTGAAAAAGGTCCTCATGTATTAAAATTAGCTGACAGAGGATCCCCAGTGTTCTGACTGTACAAAATTCAGTGCTGAGAAAATAACCTGCATATCTGAGACACACATTCCAGAAATTGAGCAAGTTGAAAGCCTGCCAGTGCCTTCTAATAGGAAATGAAAGGTCATAAAATAGTCTGTAGAAGCTTATATGAAAAACATCATAAGGAATATAAATAAAAATATTTATTACTAAAAGATAATATTTATAAGCAACAAATGTTGTATTGGGCAACATCATATATTCACATTATTACTTCTTTTTTCAAAACTCTTAGTTTCTATGTAATGTAAAATAAAAATGCAGCATTGCCTATAATTCTTCTACTGAATGAAATAGTGAGTAGTGTGTTTGATCTTTCTAAAAGCCTGCACTTTCTGACTGATAACACACTTTATTCTGAAAGTGGCATGTACCACTTGCAGTAAAATTAATGTGGATATTTCCAGGGATTAAATTAATAATTAAGTTAGTTTATAAAAGAAAATGATGGGAATGGCCAATCCCAGGCCTTAGTTCTTCATCCTGGCAACAAATGAATTAATATTATAAATGCTTGATCAGAATACAATTTTCTACCAGGCTAAGATAAAGATGTCTGATATTGTATGTACGTATACAGTTTGGTGTTCTAAGAGCTATAAAATGATTCAGAATCATTATTTTGCATACAATATAGGTATTTTGTTTCAATAATATTTTTACAGAATATTTTCTATAATTTTTTTCTTTAATCTAGGATATTTTAACTGGTATTTGAGTGGAGAAGATGATAGAGAGAAAAGGAGATATATGATAAAAAAAATGGGAAAATGTTTTTTTCTTTGCTTGTCAAACTAAAAGTGCCTTCCTAACTTATATACCAAAACAAGAATAATTAAAATGTCTTGATTTCAATTTCCCTTAGTCAAGAATGGTCCTCACAATACTTGAAGGTTAAGTGTGTGGCAGTGATGCACCAAGCCATGCACCCAATATATCTTTATAACAATGGACACTTTTTCTGGGAAATGGATTGGAAAAATATGATAACATACAGGAATTATATTAAAATGATGGTCTTTCAACCTGATGAGTATCAGGAATGTTACCCTCTCAAAGACACCACCAAAATTACAAACATTTATCTTCAGCCAACTCTCAATTATCTACGTGGAGATTATCTACTTTGTAGATAACCTGATACAGCTTGAAATTTCCAAATAATTTCTTCCTGACACCCATCATTTTTCTGAATTCATCATCCAGTACCTCAGTAATAAATTAAAAAAAAAAAAACTCAATAAAATAGAATACAATGGAGCGTGGGGTGGATGTAAAATGCCTCATACCAGATTCTGTAATTGATTTCAAACCTCAGTGTAGACTGTTTTTATTACCCACGATTTTGCAATATTCACAATATTTCTTCTGTAATTGGTCAAATAATCAAATGCAAGATGCATTTTTCAACATAATTCTTGATATTTGCATATCCTTTTATATATACATAAATCTTCCCAGTAGAAATATATTTTAAGATATCTGGACAGCACCCTGATAAAAAGGGGAACCAGACCCTAAGACGTCCTATATCCTCAGTACCCTTTGTTCTGATGCCTCAATAAAACTATAAAAATTATGACCCATGTGTTAAATATTTACTGAGTTCTGTGTGCTGAACACTTGTGTAGGCAGTAGGGATTACTGTGCTTGTATATAAAACCAGTAGAACATCTTCCCTTGATGGTAATATATCCCTGGCCACTGCCTCCACTTGCCTGCTGTCATCAACGGAGTGCACACATTTGAGGTGCTGAGTAATAGAGTGATTGCACATATTATGGACTGAATTGTGTCTCCCAACGTTTAATGTATTGGAAGCTTGGTCCCCACTATGACAGTGTTAAGATGGTGGAAAATCTATCATGGTACTTGAAAAGTGGGGCCTTGAAGAGGTGATTAGATTATCAAGACCATGCCCAAGTGAATGGATTAATCCATTGGATGATTTAATGGTAGTTATGGGCGTCGTTCTCAGGGCTTTATTTTTATCAAATTATAAAGAAAAAAGGTTTATTTGGCTTATGATTCTGGGACAGCTGCATCTGCCATGAGCCTCAGGCTCCTTCTACTCATGGCAGAAAGTGGCAGGAAGCTGATGGGTACGAGCAGATCACCTGGGGAGAGGAAGCAAGACAGAGAGAGAGAGAGGAGGTGCCAAGGTCTTTTATTTTTATTTTATTTTTTAGTGTGATTTTATTATGTTTTTTACATTCTAGGATGTTGTTGCAGAGCAGTTGGGAGGGAGGGGGAGAGGGGAAAGGGGAAGGAAATGGGATGGAAGGAGGAGGAAGGAGGAGGGGTGGGATTGAAGCCTGTGGCACCCCCCTCATTCCCACAGGGGAGACTGGGGGGCTTACAGCAGTGGCTTGGTCATTTCCCGGCTGGGTGCAGATGTCAAGGGGTGTGGCAAAAGCCCTCACCCTCCGCCATCTCAGCTCGGGAACCCGGGGTCCTTCTTGCTGTGGCTTGGTGGTCGTGGCTGGGTTGGCTATGTGTGTTGGGGGGGAGTGGCGGGGGCCCCCAGCCCCCTACTGCCCTGGGTCAGGGGAGCCCAGGGCACTTCCTGTGGTGGCTTGGTGGTTGCCTCTGGGCTGGCTGTGGGTGTGGTGTCGGGGGCCTTTAAAAGGAGGAGCTTATTAGGAGCTCTCTCTCTGCTCTGCCATTTCCAAATGTGATACCCTGAGTTGATGTAGTCACCACCAGGACAAAGCCCTTTCCAGATGTTCCCTGGATGTTGGACTTCCCAGCAGCGGAAACTGTAAGCAATAAATTTTGTTTTCTTGCAAATTAGCCACTTCCGTGTATTTTGTTAAAAGCTACAGAAATGGACTAATACACACATGCACTGGCCAAATTATACCTGCAGATGCTTAAGGTGAAAACAACCCTGAATTATCTAATTTGCTTGAGCTAAGAAATGCAAACTTTGCCCCAAAAGCAAAGAGGGGCAAAGAGTGGAACTATGAAGAATTGCCAAAAGTTGATAGAAAGAATGGGTAGGGCCTTCCTTTGAAAGTAATTTATCAGTGACTTTCAAACTTTTCTGACTATGACTGACAATAACAAATATAATTTATATCACACTGTAGTGTAAATATATAACACATCCACACATACATATATTTATGTATAAAGTACAGCTGAAAGAAATAATATTTAGGCTTACTACCTGTGATGTATGCTGGTATTTTCCTTTCTATTATATTATCTTTTCATTTAAAATTATATTGTTGAACTTTGTGATCCCCAATTGCATTACAAAATAAATTTAGTAGGTTTTTGACCAACAATAAAAAAATAAATTTTGAATGCATCACTCATAGCAATGGCTCAACATTATTTTGTGAATAATTTATTTGTTTTGGTCATATACTCATCTATGTATACATGTGGGGGGGTATGTGTGTATGTGTACTGAGTTTTGATATAATATAAAATGTTAAAAAATAGGTTGAATGTCCCTTCTGTAGACTGTGAAAGTTTAAATTAGAAACTGAGAGGAAAGAACCCAGGTGAGTAAGGCTGAAGACTGTTACTGAGCCTAAAATTTAACCATGTTAGAATAAAAAATTGACACTTTGCAAGTATTTAGTATCAGCTTTGCATTGTACTTACATATCTACTCTTGATTTCCCCTAATATTCTTGATAAACTCACTTTGGAAAATTCCATGTGGCTTTAGCTAGACTGAGAAAACAAAGAAAGACCTATCTGGGTCACATCTAGACTTATAAAAAGGGACAGATATGATGTGTGTACTCAGGAGTCTAGATGTGATTGAGGTTGGTGGGGGTGGGGGTGGGGAAGTGGAAGAAGATTACGCGAAGAAGTGAAAAATCTGAAGGGACTGAATCTGTTCCATTTAATGCTTACTTAAGAGTTGTTGCTCTTATTCTGTGTTATTTATAAACAGAAAGGCTCCTAAGCAACAAATGGTGGCACAAACACACTGCAGGGAACAAAGAAAAATTTTTTAAAAAGTAAAGACAGGATTTGGGACAACAATTAATTTATTTACTTCATGAATTCCGCTTTATCTAGGTCTACATTGTTTCTCCAAGTATAGCTGGTAAATTTTATTATCTACCATAATTATTAAATAATTTGTAAAGGAATTGTTCCAAAATATTTTTATATCACTTTAAAACTCAATTAAATAACACTTTTACAAATATCACATTGTTTAAGAATTTCTTTCCTATCCCAAAGCCATAAAGATATTTCCCTATATTTTCCTAAAATTTTTTTTTTTCCTTTTTGTCTTTTTTCGTGACCAGCAATGGATCGCAACCCTCAGTGTCGCGCCCGTACCGGACCGGGACCGGCAACGGGATCGCAACCCTTGGTGTTGCATCCGCACCTCGCTCAGCCAGTGAGCGGCAGGTCTGTATGTGGGATCCGAACCCTCGGCAGGAGTGCCGCCGCGCTCCCAAGTGGCGCACTGTAGCAGTGCGCCACCGGGTTTTCCTAAAATTTTAAAGCTTCATTTTCTGCCTTTAAATATTCCAACTACCTAGATATTATTTTTGTGTATTGTATGATGCCAGAATCCTATACATATATATTTTTTCCATCATTATTCTCACAATCCTTTTCTCTATTGTTCTAGAATGATGGTTCTCCTGACATATATCAAGATTTTATTGACAAGTGGCTTTTTTGTTTCCAGACTGGCTATTCTGTTGCATAGGTCTATTTAGAAATCTACAGCTATTATAGTCTTAATATTTAGAGCTTAATATATCTGGATATTTTTGTTAGTTATCTATAGCTGCATAACAGATTATTCCAGAATTTAGCGGTTTAAAACAACAATAAACATTTATCATCTTTCACATTTTGTGCAGGTCGGAAATTCTGGAGTGTCTTAGCTGTGCAGAATTGGCTCAAGATCTCTGATGAAGTTGAAGTCCAGAGATTGAGAGCTGTAATTACCAGAGGTGTAATCATCCACAGGCTTAATTGGGCTAGAGGAATTGGTTTCCAGGTGGCTCACTCACATAGCTGGCAAGTTGGTAAACAGCCTCAATTATCATCCATGTGGGTCATTCCTCATGAATGCTTGAGTATCCTTCTAATATGTCAGCTGGTTTATCCCTGTGTGGGCAGTCCAAGGGAAAAGAGAGCCAGAAAGAAGTAATCCTTTTAATGACTTACTTGGGAGTCCCAAAGCATTACTTCTCTGTGCTCTGTCCATTGGAAGAGAGTCACTAAGTCCAGCCTCTATTCACAAAAAAATTTTACCACAATATTTCTCACAAACTCACAGGTTTCTTCACATTTTGTGATAATCATGTTCATTTTTCTTTTAAATATATTAATATAATGACATATCTTGGTAGGTTTTCTAACGTTTTACTGTTTATAGGTTTATTCAGGTTTTCTATTTTTTCTTTTATGTTTTAATAAGTTAAATCTTGGGGGAAATTATCCATTTTATCATTGGCACAAAGCACTTCTTAGTATTTTTCATAAATGTAAATGCTTTACAATTTATGAAGCACTGTTACAAAATAAAAACATAATCATAAAGCCAAAAACAATCTAGGATAATTAGAGAACACTTTTCTTTGAGTTAAGAAAAGAAGAAAGATATCCTTCCTAAACTTATCCTTTCTAAACTTCCCCATTTTTTTAATAGGAATGTTCTTACATTCATATACTTTGCTTTAGGTTACAAAATGGTTTGATGTACTTTCTTGTTTTTTGATTGTTTGTTAACAAATCATACATTTGTAGGAGTTATTGCTATTGCCATGTTATAGATGAGAAAACTGAACTTAATCTTTTTATAGCAATGGTTGATAGTTTTACTTTGAAGGTCTTTATTCAGTGGGCACATAGTAATGATTTTCATTCCTTTTTATTAGTTATCTTTCATTTATTAACCATAAGATGAATTCCAATAATATTGGTTATTTGTAGCTGCTTTTAAAGATTGACAGAATGTATGTAAGTCATATATTAGTGATCTTTTATATGCAAGTTAGTACCAATTTGCTGCTTGGTACCAATGACATTTAGTACAAATGTGAGTAGTACTAATTTCCTAAGTGCTATGATATGTGAATTTTAGGGCTAAATAAAGTCTATAGAAGTTACTATAACCTTATAAAAAAAAGAAAAGATGTAAGCCACTATACTACTGCCTTCAAAAGGATTTCACATAATTAGGTACTTTTAAATAACTCAGGGATGGATGGATAGAAAGGCACATATACATATACAGGTAGATATACTTTAATAAATTCATTTTGCTCTTTATCTTTCTGCTTTCTGATGTACATTATACAGTTTAAATTAAAATAAATATATATGTATATGCATATATGTGTGTCTGTATATATAAATATATATATAATATACACACTATGTATACACACATATACATATATACACACACATATATTTATTTACATATTATATGTATAGATATATATGGAACACTGGAATATGTAGAATAAGTCAAGTTTTATCCACTCTGTATGAAGAGATATATTTATTTATAACCATTTTCTTCTATATTGCATCATAATCTAACACTTCTGAAAAGTGTCCTAAACCAAACAAAGAGGAGTAGGCAAAAAGAGCAATGTTTTAATCCATGGATAGTAATTACAAAGTTAGATATAAATTTAAGAATATCTAGAAATTTTGACTTCTAGGACAAGACAAATTTTATTTCTCTCACAAATGATTTGTAGAGCACCACCCCATTTTAAAAAGGCTATTCAAGTTGTTCAAGATTATGTCATAATTCAGCAAAATTACAAGCTTTTTAAAGCTGTATGAAAATGCACTTAACTTGACATGCTCTTAATACACCTCCATAATGTGATTCATATGCCAGCTGGCAACTCCGGTATCAGATCACTATCTTTAAAGACATAGTCTCTAGAGACCCGTTCCTTGGTCTCAGTCACTGATGTGAAGTGTCTTCTGATATGGTGACCCCTTCTTTGCTGCATTGTTCTCTCAATTTGTTAATTAGTTGCTTTAGTTAGAGATATCAGATTTTTAGAACAGTGGTTATAATTCAGTAGCATGAACAACTGGAGTGAACCATGATTGATGATGTAATTAGAACAATAAGAAAACATGAACAGAACAACAGAGTGTCATTAAATTTCTACCTGAGTTTATCAGAACCTGCCTGAGCAACTACATAATTCTTCCTAGTTTCACTGGATTTTTATCTTTTTTTGCAGTTTTAACATTTATCCATCACCAGATTAATAGTAAAATAATTCTAATATTACATTTGGCAAGATTGGAATTCCTATTGCTAAGTACTAGTCCATTTACTGAATCATATATTTTCTTATAACTAAACCACAAAAGAAGGTATTGATAACTATCAATATGCTACAACTGTTTTATAACTCGTATGTAGTTTAAACATGGTAATGAGACATTTATTGTCTGATTACCACCACAAAGAAATTCCAGCCTTTTTGTATATTCATAGAATCAAACTGAAAAAATTATGTCTGTGGGACTTCATTCCTCACATGCATAATGAATGATGTCGCTGTCAGCAATCAATCCAAAATAGCACTGCTATAATGTACACCACAGCCAGACATGACATGCAGACAAATAAAACCTAATATTCATTTCTTTAATGAATTTATGAGTCAACATGGTCACTAGCACATTAGAACTAAATCACTCCTGTCTATGTGCTTGCCACGTATTTTCTTTCTTTTCTTCCTCTGAAAGGAATGTGAATGAAAAGAACTAGTCAAAAAAGTACAGGCATTTTAAATCTCCTTATAGGATTACAGTAATGCATAACATTTACTAGGATTACTGGAGAAGAAAGATAACAAATTTTGTATAATTTCTCAATTTTGGAATGACCAAATCAATAGGCAAGTATATAGGAGATAATTAATTTTTAAATTGATAACTATATCTTAGGTTACAGGAATTGGAATGAGGACCAAATAAAAATATGTTATTTCTTAATTATTCTTTTCCTTTTATTAAAATTTTGGTTCAAAATAAAGAATTGCATGAAAATTATGAACTTAATTGAGTGGATAACACTAACACCAAATAAAAACACAATTATAAAACAATTAATGAGAGCCAAATATTTCTGTTCCCTATGATGGTTTAATTTCTGTGCAGTCTAATGCTATATATTCATTGGATAAAATAAAACATGTAAATAATCTAGCTCACTGCCAGACACATTCAAGTTCCATTTTTTTGAAAGTGTAAAAAGCTGGATAGGACAAAATGTTTACGATATTTTCCAAAATATTAAGAAACAATAGTAACGAGATATTCTACAATAAAAGCTTTCCATAGTGAAATAAATTTGTGAAATATTACATACCTTATCTCCTTCTGCGACGTTATTCTGTGAAGAAAACATTTTAACTTTATTTCACCCAATTTGACCACAAAACTTTCTTCTTTTCATATCAATCATCAATATCCTACCAAATGAATATTCTTTTGAGTACATTTTGTCCAAGATAAATTATAGACAGATTCTCAATTTATTTTTCAAGATGGTGTTTGAAGATAAGGTTACATAAGATGGTTTTCTAGAATGTTGAATGATTTTTCCCTATCTCATAAATTACTTGAACAAGTAAATATGCACTGTTTTCATTTGTATTTATATATGTACAACGTACAGCCATCATATTTATACTTTCTGTGTAAATTCCTAAATCATTGGTCATCTCTTGTTATAGTAATTAAGGGTTTTTGCAATCTTTAAACATTTATTTGATGTGTGCTTTCTTTGTGCCAGTCACTGCACTAAATACTTTATAATTTGATTTAATTAAATCTTCACAATGAACAACACTAATGGCAAGGATGATCCCATTTTACAATGAAAAAATTGAAACTTAGGGTAATTAAGTAGTTGCTCAAATTCAGCAGTCAGTAAAGGATGTATTTAGTATTCAAACTTGACCTTACCCCCAAACTCTAACCACCAACCACCTTCAGTCTCACAAAGCTTACATTCAATTCAGGTTCTACAGATGCCTCAACTTCCCAATATTCTGATCACACACACCTCTACCTATGCTGATGATGCTTTCTCTGGCAAAAGTCAACTTTCACTACTTTCCAATTTCACAAATTCTTACTCCTTTTTTGCTTAAAAAGTAAGTTTTGGCCAAAGAACTTCTGTAAAACTAACAAGTTATCCATATTCCTTTCCAATTTCCAGTTAGCACATCATCTTTGGTTTTTCTATTATTATCTGTGCTCTTGATAGCACTGACAATGAAATCGACAGATCTGAATTCCCAGAATTTGGTCCCTGAAAAGTACTCAATATAAGTTTCTTGAATGAATATATGGGTGGATAAGATAATGAATTAATAGATGAATAATAACAACCAAATTTGTTGAAAGACTTTACTTCTGCATCACTTTTTAGTGCCTTTGGGGAAACACACATCCATGTATAAAATGCAGAGAAACGGGCCCTGGCCCAGGTGGCAGTAAACCGGTACATACGCTTTAATGTGCCCTGCAGCCCCACATATCTGTATTCATTCTCTAGGCTTCATTTTTCTTATTTGCAAAGTAGTGGGGCTGATTCATATACTGACATATTAATATAATCATTCTGTTCAGTCATCATGCTTTAATTGAGGAGCTATTTTCTACCTGGTACCTTATTAAATGCTGACTACTAAAGCAGGTGTTACAAAATACAAGTTTATTTTGTTAGAGGATAATTATAGTAGCCTTCTGTTTTAGAGAATTCAAAAGTGCCTAATCACATACCTGCAACTTAGTTGTCAGGTTGCCTTATCAACAACAAAGGTTTATTTGAATTTATAATATTTTCAAAAGAAACTAGAAGAGAAAAACAATTAAAATAATACAAAGAATCCCTAGATGTAATAGTATAACAATAAAATATTCTTTCAACAAAGACTGGGAGGTTGGAAGGAATGTTTAACAAGGACAATTTTGGCTAAGTTTTGATTTATACTCTCAGATGCATCAGAATTCAGTCAGGAAAAAAAATCCAACTTGTTTCTAAATAACTTTGGTTTTAACTAAATCATCTCAAATATAACAGAAAGAAGGAGAAATAATTTGAAGACATAGTTCTCAAAGGAAAATTTTCAACTGGGCCTCCTTCTTGTCGATCATATTACAACCTCCTTGCAGCAGACAGGAGCTCAGTTTATTAACCATCCCCCCACCCCATCCCCACTCTACTCCTATTCTAATACTTTATCACCTATAGGAACGAATCTGCTTAGTGATAAATGATTTTTCCTCTTTGCCATTATTATTTTGACTTCTGACTGAATCTAATGATACAGAAAACTCAAATGCATATGATATTATAACAATTTCTCAATTTATAAAGTGTCTTTCCCTGGCCTCAAAGTGCTTAAAGGAACTATAAATTCTTTGCAGAGTGGGAGATTACATCAGTGTTCCCCATTCACCAGGGGGCCACTGTTGGCAGAAACAACCACTGGTTATGACCAGCAAAATTTCAGATAATTCTAATGACAACACCTTAGGTCATGCTTTGATGAAATGCCCTGCAGTTATAAATTTCACAAGTAGCAAATGTGGGATTTATTGGAAGTTAATGATTGAGCAGCTATGATAAGATTTTCTAGGGAAGGGACCACCAATGTCTTCTTTGGGCAATAGTTTTATTTTTTTCCCCATTATTTTCTAATAAATATATACTTCTAGGTACTATATAACTTCTAGGTAATATATAAGATAAATATATTATCAAACTTGTAGACAAGTGACATTTGATGGCAGAGACACTCAGTGTGCTTATTTTTTCCATGAATATCAAAAGAAGTTTCATGTTCCTGTTTAGCCTACTACAGAAGCAAGTAATACTATATTTGTGTGCGTGTGAGTAGACTAGCATTAGTCAATATTCAGTTTTCCTCCCCTTATGGATTCTAGTAGATCCCATTTGTCATCCTCCCTTGCAATTAGAAAAGGCCACGTGACTAGTCCACATGACAGATGCTATGGGCTGCATGGGAAAGTGACATGTGTCAATTTCAGGCTGAAGCACTGAAAGCTTTGTGTTACTACTCCAGTGTTGCACCCTGTTACAGGACCTGCTGAAGCAGCCTGAAACCCTGAGTGGCAATGTCGGGGATGGTCTCCCTGGAAAGGCATCTGGGGCCACTGTGGACTTTACCTGGGAGGTAAATTAACCTTTGTGGTCTCAAGCTACTCAATTTTTGTGGATGGTGGCTTCTGCAGCACAACTGAGGCCATTATGAATGATATCACAGGTATTTTACAATTTTTTATAAACTTATGTCAGGGGGTGGAGAATCAAGATGGTGGAATAGACAGTCCCCAGAGTCACTCTCTCCCACACTCAACCAATTTACAATTATTAAAAAGCAATGACTGCCAGGCCGGGACTGCTGGAGCTCAGGGGAAGAGGAGAGAGACCTACGGAGTTCATGAAGGCAGGGAAAGCTGCAACGAGAGAAAAAGGGGACCGCTCCCACCATTTTGAGTCCCGACCATTTCAAGGCTAGCCCTTGTGAGCACATGGAGAAAGAGTAGACAAAAACCATAGCTGTGCCCTTCATACGAAGTTGCTTCGAGACTGCAGGGGAGAGGAGGGCTTTGGTGGCCCCCAGGCCAGAAAAACCACTGACAGAGTTCCTTTGGACCCACATATGAGAGAGGGGCCACAGACAACTGAAAAAAGGAGCCACTCAGAGGCCGGTGAGTCATTGCATGGGACGAGAGTACGGCCTGTCCCATGAGAAGTGTTTGGAGCACAAGCAGTGGCGAAGACGGGCCCTCTGGGGAGCATTAGGATACAGCATGGACAGCTGATCTGGCCACAATCAGAGCAGGACCACTCAGTGGAGACTGATCAGGAATAGAACTGCAGGGGGTGCACTTTGCTGACAAGTCTCAAGCCCAGACCAGAGTGTCCAAACAACCCAGGTGGATTCAATTTTACAAGATCCAGACGTGCTTACAAGGTCAACAATTAAAACCTGAGCTGCACAAAAAGCCTTCCCCAGAGAATCAGCAGCAATTTAGCTCAACCACAGGGCTCACACTTTGAATTAGTCATTAAAACTTTACTTAAACACCTACTTTCTTGTGCAATTCTTTATTGTAAAATTTACTTCTGCTTGATTATCCAGTTTTTTACCTTTATCAGCATGGAAAAACTTAAAACCACAGGCCTTTGACTGTCTGTAAAGAGGCTTATTCTTTTTAAAAAAATTCTGATGTAGTGGATGTTTCTATTATCTGGCATTACAATAGGAACAATGTTATGATGTTGAAGATTATTTCAATAAATGACTTTTCCAATTATTACACTCTTCAAATTCACTTTTGTAATTAATGTAGTGTAAAGCTGTTTATTGCTTCTTTGTCCAGGGTTGGAAACATTTTTCTATTTCTACATTTGCAGCAAGTGTTAGCAAGTGGAATATTTACCATGTTGTGAATATCCAGTGTAGGCAATAAACTCAACCTTTATAAAATGTTTATTACTGATTCCTTTATGAGCAACCTAATGATGCTGAACAAGTATTTAACTCCCTTCAGTGTAAATGCCCTATCTGGTGCATCCTAATTTAGTCTCACTGATCCAGAAGTAAAATCTAGAGACTATATTATAGCATAATGCACCACAGTTAAAATCTATTCTGGGGGGAACAAATAGAACTGATCTTTGATAAGTTCATAATGCAAACTGCAGGGATTTTAGCTAGAGAACTGCCAACTGCCATGAGCATTTGGCAGCTCTAGGAAATCCAGCAAATCAGGTAAATCGAGTCTGGTTAAGAGAGTTCTTACAAAATATGTAAATGTAGAAACCTACTCTCCCTATGCCCTTGACCCCCAGGGATTAGTCACCAGATTTACAAATACAGTATAGCAAATTTTAGGAGTGAAATATTTCTTTACACTCACCATGATTAGTCTATCTTTCCTATTAGAAGGCTTACTGTGAATGCTAAAGGAATATATGCTAGTCGTCTGCAAAGTAGGCATGCACAATGGTCTATTGGGAGGAGAGAGGAAGAAAAGAACTTCAGTTTGATTCATGCATTTGATCCTTTTTAATTCCCATTTTTGGAGTTAATTTATACTAGACATAATTTGCTGCAACATGTTTATCATGCATATACAGTTTTAAATGCATATATAGGTCAAGGTCAAAACCTTTTTACTGATAAAGGGGCATGCTTAGTAGGTTTTGAGATTACTTTTCTATTATGTGAATAGAAAAGTCAAAATATTCTTCATTATTTATAACTGAAAAATCATTTAAAAATGTACTTTAATTAAAATTTGTATTTCTATTGTTCTTCACAATTTATAAATTGCTTATGTAATACTATATCCTTTGTATGGAACTGATGTTTCAAAGCTGCTGTTTACTCTGGGATCCAGGTTGGTAATAATGAACAGGAACATTGTGGTTTAGACTTTCATTTCCTTAGTGATCCCACTACTTATCACTTGTATAATTTTGGGTGTTTTATTCTAAATTTGAGTTTCTCATCTGCAAAATGTGGGATTCTTAGGTTTACCTTTTAGAGTTATTGTGAATAAAACACGAATTAACATATGTAAAGTCTGGTTCACACTAAGATCGTAATAAAGCTCAGCTAAAAGAAATTTTCAGTTGGTTCCAACGACTTTAAGTACCACTCCTTAAAAATATTTGTAAGAATTCTTTAAACCAGAATTTTATAATGACTATGAAGGGATTAGCTATGAAACACTGTTTAGTAACAGTTATAGAAATCATAAATAGATGAAGCAGATGATACAATTTTGGTAAGACAACAACCTGATGTTAATCAGCAATCTCTCCTCGTTGGAGTATTACAGAAACCCTTAGCCAGGAAGGACTAAAGTCATGATTTTGCCCTTGATGGACTGTCCTTGGCACTTATGATCTCATTTATCCACCCTTCTTATGGCAGACTGTGAGCACACCAGTGATGTCTGGTCATTTCATTTCCTTCTATAAAATACATTATCAGTTGCAAGAGATTGCAGGTTTTTACATTTGAACTACAGACAGTTGCTCTCTCAACACAAACTCAGGGCACATATTTACATTAAATATTCTTGTTAGTTCAAATTTGCTACCATACATATTCAAGCACAAGAGAACATTTTGGAAAGTGGCTCACCTAGAAAGACTTTTTTAAAGCTCTTTCAGCTTGAAAAGTTATTTTTACAAAATGAAAGAGAATACTGTGAAGGCTGCCTTGGCTGTCAGCAAAAACAAGAGTATCTATTGAACAGACTATTTAATACTTTTCTTCCTTGTCCTTCTCTAGTTTTGCTAAAGCTACTGTGCTTGTTTTCTTTCTCAATTTCGAGTGACCATAGAATCAGAAGTTGGAAAATATACTCCTTGCATTAAATTTTGACAAATTAGAGTTTTTCTATTGGATTGTTCATGTATGCTTCACTGGACAAGTACACTTTAAGAAAGTTAATTTTGAAATATGATTTATGCAATATACTGGTCTATATAATAAATGTATTCATTTTATTCATTAAATACTAAGAAATAAATCCTCCCCTTCTTTTGCTAGTAACCTAAAGTCTGCCATAGTAACATGGAACTGTAAAGAAAATATCAGACTTTTGTGATACATTTGTTGTTTTCAAGTAAATGGTATGTGATAAGGGATGTTAATTCAGCATTTTTAATATTTCCTCAAAAATCTGGAAATAACTAAAAAAGGCTGTCTAACAACCAAATTTATTAAATATCTGCATATAATTTTGATGGAATGCCATAACACCTTTAGAAATGATGTAGGTGTAAATTTTTACCACATATTTTGAGTTTAAAAGAAGGCAGAAAAAAAACTATATGATAATTAAGATCCCATATCTGTTAAAAAAATATAGATAAACCTCTTGGGAAATATTTAGAATGTTGAGTTACCTTCATGTCTTGTGATTACTAGATTTTTTTTTTCTTTACTCAACAATTTTTAAATATACATATAATAATCTTAAAATAATAATAAAAAGAAAACAAAAATTTTTAGAGAAAGTTTGGTTGTTTCTGGTAGATGAACACTCTCCCAAAAGTTCTACCAAGGTAGGTCAAAGCCATATTGTAACACTTAAAGGGAAGTCCAGCAGAAGTTTTCAAATTTTCTCATACATAGGAAATAACTGGAAAATTTATCTAAAATGAGGACTCCTAAGCCCCATTCTACAGAGATTCTGGTTAAATTAGTCTGATGTGGCTCTCATTATGCTCCATTTTTAAGAAGTACCTCAGATGATTCTGATGCAGGTGGCCAGTAAGAAAAAGTGGACTGAAGCTGACCTTTAACCTGTGTTTTACCTTTTTCTGGTGAATATCTTTTACGTGGTAGACCATGCAGTGTTTGGAGAAAAGGGCATTTTTAACATGGATAAATCATGTTGACCCAAGTAGTTCTCATCTGAAGTTCTATAACACATGCAAATGATTTCTAATAGTAATCGTGGTTGGAGTAGTTGTAGTAATGGTAGCAGTAGCAGCATTAGCAGTACTGTTAGCTGCTAATCCTTTCATATCACGTGCTATGGAAAGCGTACTGCCCCAGGCCACAAAATATAGAGCCAACTCAAATTAAAATAATAAGAAAGAATGATGTGGAATAAACAGCTTTTAGCTCTGCTCTATTTCCACTAGAGAAAGGAAAAGTTGGAAAAGGCTGAAGAGGTCTCAGGAGAGATTTATAGAACACCTCCAAGAGAGCATCCTGACTAAATTATGGGATGAAGGGATAAGTTACTGAGGACGTTTTTGACATAGGATGAACACGATACATCTATAGGTCTACTTGGCTGATAATTCTGGAAAATTTACAGCTTATTCACAAAAAATAAATTGAGTTCTAAGGTAATCTCTATGCCTTCTGAATGTACTAGCAGTTCAATTTCTCAGGTTGTGGATTATCCAGAGCCCTTACTTGTTTATCTGCTGCCCTGTGAGAAAAGGGTCTTCCACCATTTTATTCACTGCATTTCTACTGAGAGCCAAGCTGGGAGCGGACACTGCCAAGGCTCTGCTATGTGCCCTGATTGCAGTCTATTTCTCCTCTCTCCTCTCTCTCTTCCTTTCTTCCTCTGCCCCCTTAAATATAGCGCATTTACTACATTAAAGCCAGATCCCAACACAAAGTTTTCAACTTAGGAATGAAAGAGGCTGTATGGGACACAAACAGCCTACCAGCTGTGACTAGATATTAGACAGTCCAGCCAAGAGCAAGAAGTTTCAAGTTATTCCTCTGATTATTAACATGAAAATTGGCTTGACATTTAATTTGCTGCATTTCTTCATCTAGCTAAAAGAGACAAGGGAAGAATCATATCCAGATACAAACTGGCTCCCTTGCTCTCTCCCTGGAGGACACGCATTCACACTTTTTTTTAATAGATGATGGGATGAACATGGACATACTGAATATAACGACAAAGAAACTCAATAGTCTTGTGCTGAATGGAGCCTCTTTCTACAGGTGTTTAACTCTTGGGTTGTCAATCTGCTGCTTCTCCTGAAAACCACATATCTGCCCTCTGCTTTCAAATATACAACTTTGCAAGAATGAGCAGTTTATCTCTTCTTTCTAGGATTCTTTTGACTAACAGTTTCTGCTGTGGATTGAATGTCCCCCCAAACTCATTAAAGCTTAGTCTCCACTGTAACTGTTGAGGGTGGGAAATCCTATTATGGTAATTGATAGGGGGGGCCTTGAAAAGGTGATTAGATTGTGAGGACCATGCCCTAGTAAATGGATTAATACATTTATGGCTTAATGATGGTCATGGGCATGGTTCCAAGGGCTTTAAAAGGAAAGACGATGAGGAGGTTAGCTTTCTCTCTGCTCAGCCATCCTCCATGTGACATCCTTTGTTGCTGTCACCACCCACCAAAGAAGGCCCTGACCAGATGTGTTGTCTAGAACTTGGACTTCCCAGACTCCAAAACTGTAAGCAATAAATATTATTTCTTTACAAATTACCCAGTTTCAGGTATTTATGTTATAAGCAACAGAAATGGGCTAATACAATTCCTTTATAAAAGTTCTGAATTAAAGACCAGGAAATATTTCTCTTAAATTTCCATTTCCATCCAAATTGCTCAAGTGTTAACGTATATTACCCACAGGTTTACTCAGAGAACTTCAGCAAAGGGAGAACAGTACAATATCCTAGATTTCTTAGAAACTCTCCTCTACCCTTTCTCTACCCAAGTAATTAAAAATATATCTTAATGTTGTATAAAACAGCCAAGCACTTGTTATGTAAAAGTTAGTGCATAATGTCGTTTTTAGTTCTGGCAGGACAAGGGGATTTTGTTTGGTTTTCCTGGGACAGAATGAACATTTTCATTGCTATCCCATCTTTTTCAGTATCTAATATTTTCCAGATCTAATGAAGAAAACACAAAACCTTTCAAAAAAACTAAGCTTTAATTTTAATATTCACATTTTCATCATGTTTTCTGTTGTAGGTGTTAGGCATTAGGCTAGAGATGGGATAATGGGCCAAGGCACCATGACCACATGCCTGAGAAGCTTCCATTTCATGGTTGAGGCAGACTGCTCAGAGCTCTGCCACATTCAATTCGCCCTCACTTTTAGATCTCAAAGTCTGCTTATTTTGAACACCTGTGACTCTCTGGCTACTGGTGTTGTCCTGGCATGGGGCACACTCGGCCCTTGTTCAGGGAAAGCTGAAAGTTCCAGAGAGTCATTGCTTCTGGGAGCACTGATGGGTGAAGATTTGGTGGATACATAACCCACTTCTGTACCTGGAGTGGGTAAGACTGAGGTGTGTTCTATATTTCTCCCCAGACTTCTCAGAGGACTTGCTCCTCAACTGCCTGCAGTGTAATCTGCTCAGTAAAGCACGCTTTACAGATTTCTTCCCTTCCTTGTTCTACTTCTTCATTCTCCTGTATGTCCTAGGATTCCCTTCCAAATAGAGTACTCTAAGGATTCCTTTTCAAATTCTTGTTTGGGACTTAATCGGGATTATATATATGGGGCCTCAGCTCTTGCTATTAGCTGAATTTCTCAGTCCCCTTCTATGTCAATTCACATCCTTTCCTCTAGCAGGAGAGCCGAGCTTCGTCCCTGGCAGTCCAGGACTCCCAAGAATGCAAATGTAGAAGCTGCCACTTCTTGTTAAGGCCAAGGGCTAGAACTGGAATAGTGTCACTCCTACCACATTCTCTTCATTAAAGCAACGCATAGAACCTGCTCAGATTTAAGGGGAGAGGACGACATAAATATGTGAATGCCAAAAGGCAAAGTTCCGTGGTGCCACCAATGAGATGAACTACCCACTGTAGGTGTGTGAAGAATACATCCCTACAAGTCAAGAGCATGTGGAGAAGGGTGGGAGGAAAGTCTATAACTTAGCACACAATTAACTCACTCTTCCATCATTCATCGACAGGCAGATATTAAAAATAGACCAAGGATAACTAGGTACAGCTTTCTAATCCTTTCTTCAATTTCTTTACAAGAAACTGTGGAGCATCTGATGTGTCCTGAATTTTGCTAGGCATTGTGGGAGGCCCATGCCCTCACTGAGCAGAAGCAGTTCAGTTATTTTGGTCATCTTTTTTGTTTGGCATGATCTCTATGGCTAGGATGCCTTTGTGCACACTGTTCTGCTGCCTGGATCTCACTCAGCTCTTTGATTCATTGTTACCTTCTATTTCTCCATATCAATGTTACATTCTTTAGGGGGACCTTTTCTGATGACCCTGGCTCAGAGCTCTTTGTACCTCTTCTTTGTAACCTTTAGCATAATCCCATTTTAAATTGGCTTCTGTCTTCCCACTCATTCTCAACTCCATAAGAGTTCTCCAAAAGAGAGGTCTCCAAAAGAGACCCTTGTCTCTTTGACTCACCAGTCCCCAACACCTAACATAATACCTGTTACACAGTCAACACTCAGTAAATATTTCCTTGATGTATTAATGAGTGAATGAACAAATGAATAAATCTTAATAGTGGGTGCTGCTAGTGACATGCTCTATTTATTTACAACTATTCTCTAAAAACATACCTTAAAAAAATTCATTCTTTTTCCATTGCCATTTTTTTGCAGCAACATACAACCACAACTCAATAGCTACGGCATGTAAAACAACCAGAATCCTGAAGTTACCAAGCCACAACTTTTAAATGACTCTTTAAGAATCTCTTTGCTTCTTCTTCTCCTGTGAGCCCAATGCCTTGAATTCAGAATGTATGCTGTTTATCTCTATATTTCATATTTCAGATAGATTTAAATGTCTGTTTATTCTCTAAATATGCACATTTAAATAATTCATACTTGATTATTTAGCTAAAATTACAATAGAAATGGTTCAAGATGATTCTGCTTTAATCTGGAAAGTTAATAATTTAACATGCTATCTACCCTAAATGAATTATTGTGCAGTACATGCGTGAATTGAAATGACATGCTGTATTCCACAAAAATGTACAAGTAAAATGCTAAAATAAAATAATAATATTAAATTTAACATCCAATTATCCCTATTGAATATATACTCTAAAATGCGATTTCCCCAGTGACATAATCTGGCATCTAACCTTTCAAACTAATTTCAACTTCTGGATTGTTTTCTAGCTATAATCATATTCGAATTTTTAAATGTGCCCAGTCTATGGTTTTACGAAATTGGGCACAGCAGTGAAAGACACAGAATTTTTTTTTTTAGGTTTACTTCATGGAAAATGTGTGCTATAATCAAATATACATATATATATATATATATGAGACAATCGATTACATTTTAAAAATTGAAAAGATGCCTCCAAGCTAAGCTATATATCAATTGATATACATCATATACATAATTCCACATACAATTTTCTAAATATGGCACAAGTCAAACTGTACTCGCTCTACAAAGAATGCCTTTCTAGCACTTCATTGCAATAATCCCAATTGAGGATGGCATATTTTAGATGAAATATAAGTAGCCAATATTTACACAATCTTCAATGGATAGGTTCTTCTAACAAACCTCTGCTCAGTATTTGCCAGAGAATATAAATTCTTTCTCAAGAAAGAATATTGCCTGTCTTATAAATGCTGTGGCTTGCACAAAATCTTGCAAATCCAACAAAGTTTTAGTTCTTAGTAGACATAAAATTTGTCATTCCAGTCCTGGGACTGCATATGCTTAACCTTTTGCAACAGATCTTACATCCTTGGGAGGAGTGAGCTCACTTGGGAGCATGCTACTGTTTTATACCTCAGCAGTATCCTTACCATGTCCTCTCCACACACTGCATGTCTAAAGGCTCAGAAAAAGCCAACTGGCATAATTATCTACCCACCAGGCAGGGATGTTGATGGCATTACAACACTACTGCTAATGACATGAAAAAAGGGGAAGTAGCCAGCAGTAGTGGGCAATATTTTAGAAGCAGTATCTTTTTTTCCTTTTTCTTTGTTCACTTGGATATATTTCAGGACTTAGAGTGTAACCAAAAGTGGAAAATGTTGTAAAATCTCTTTGTTTACAGAGGGAAATTTGTGAATTTTTAAAGCATAAGTATGTATAATAATTTTCTAACCATCCCAATTTTTTGTTTTATTAAACCATCTGTTTATTTGTTCAGAATTCAGAAGAACACTAATATTTTTTGTGCGCTTTAGAATTCATATGTGACATTTTAATTAAAGGAACTGAAAATACTTCCCATACCATTGGCAGGATTGGGGACAGTGTTTAAAATTATTTTAAAAGTTTTCTCCTATGCCATCTGTTGATTTCTTTCCCTTTAAATATCAATTGCTCCGTTTAGTACTACTTGAAAGGCTAACACTGTTTTTTCCAGTTTAGGAACCCATGAGTTGGGTCCTAACACTATGGCCATAGTGACCAACTCTGATTAGAGAGCAGTATATTAGTGCCTTTCCACTTGTCATCCTTATCATTATGCATACTTAAAGCCTTTACATAAAACGCTTTTCCTTGAAATACCAAATTCTAGCTCCAGTCTGTGCATGGACTTATATCAAATCATATATATCTTAAAAAATTGGCTTTGAGTGAAGTTTCAAAAGCTTCAGTGTACTACAATCTCTTACATACGGATTTTGAAAGCCAAACTTCAAATCACAGTGATTCATATAATCTTGTGCAAAGATTGGATCGTTCCCTTGTACAAGTTCAGTTTTAAATTAGACTTTAAATAAAATAGCTGTCAAATATTTAAATGTTACTGTGATAGCATTTCACATATTTATTTGTGATTTGAGTGTATGTTGCTAGGTCAATGTGCATAACAAATAAACTGGTCTTGCAATTTAAAATCAGTGATTCAACATTTTGCCTATCAGGGCCAAAGCACCCCATATGTGCCCTCAGCAGGAGGGGACGGTCAAACTAAACTTACCTTTCAGATTGGTTAAATGTATACTACATAGAAAGCCATGGAAAGTACACTTTCATGGATGATAAGATATACTGTGTGATTATTTCCTTGAGTTCAGTTTCCTAGGATCTCTCTTGATTTCCTTCTAAATTGTATTGGAGTAGCATCCCGAGATGAACAAATTTAAGTCAGATAAAGACATGAAGAAAACAGTTAGCAAAACTCAAAGAAAAGAGATAGAGACGTATGAATTCTAAGGTAGTTTTATGTCTTTAAAGTTCAAAAATTTCTACAGCCTTAAAGTGGTCAGATTACTGGTTCAAAGTAGCCTGTAGAATGAATTATAGAACTGGAAATAGAGTTGAAAGTTTGGCTATCATGTATGTTTCTAGACATGGACATCAACAGTCTCACAAGTAATCACGACAACATGTACATGTTTATTCAATTAAGTCATCTTGCTTTCTCTAGTTTTGGTATACATACACACACACAGACACATGTAATGAATAGTAGCTGTGGATGTGACCTATTTTCCTTAATGCACTTATTCTGCTTTAAATAGAGGTTTATGCAGCAAACATTATGCATAGAAGAAAAGAATTTATACCACTTAAAATTTTAGTATATTTGACCAAAGTGTAACTTGATAGCCATTTAAGGTGGAGTTGCCAGATAAGATACTGAACACTCACTCAAATTTAAATTTAAGATAAACAAATGTCTATTGTAAGGAACATACTTGTACTAAATATTATTTATTGTTTATCTGAAATTCATATTCAACTAGACATCCTGTTATTTGCTAAATTTGTCAATCCGAATCTGAGATTGTCATTTACTGATAAAGTTTTACACTTATAAATATCATGTAAGTACCATACAAATTCCCATTCCTTCTAGAAGGCATTCTTATCTTACAAGTGGCACGTATTTAGTACAGTCTAATTAAAAAGAAATCATTCTGACCAATTAATTGCTAACTATGAGAACTCCAGTAGACTGTAGCTATTTGACTAATTGTGGAAAAACATCAATGCTTTGGCAAACTTTTTTTAATGGTATCATAATTACTGTTTTTATTTAAGGATCCACTTATAATGACTTGAATATAAAATGTGGATTTACTTTTTTTCATTCAGCCTTCTTATTCTTCACCCAATGTTGGATGTTAATTATTTGCCATTGACAGACATGAGAATAGTGTGGACATTTTGTTTTACCAGTGAAGGACAGGCATTATACTTCATCTCTCCTAGTGAGATTTAGTGGTCAACATACAGCCAGGAAATGTGTGATAATCTACAGGTAGGTCAGGAGGTACATTTATGAAAAAAAAATGGGACATTGTTGTTAAAAGAGAGAGAATAAGATGTCTAAAATCTAAAATATGATTGGGTCAGACTATAAATATGCCTTTCCTAGAACATGTTTTTAATATATGTTCTTCACTGTGACCCTACCAGCTTCAGGTATGGTTCTAGGTATGCACTGAACAAATAAGAAAGGAAAAGGGAAGGAAAGTGAAGATTATTTACAGTAATCGTTACTCTTTTTGTTTGTTTGCTTTATTGTTTGTTTTTTGCCAATGGAGAATCTTTTGAAATATTATCAACTCGCCCCTGAGGGTGTGGAATATATATGTGCATATACAAATTTTGCATACAGTTCAGGGAGTTCATGGACCTTTACAATTTTTTTTTTATTGAAACATAATTGATTATATATATCTATAGGGTACAGCTTTGAATATCAAATGTGCGATGTTCAAATCAGAATAATTAGTACATTCAACTGGATAAGGAAACTGTGGTATATATACACAATGGAATACTACTCTGCCACAAAAATAGAATGAAATTTTACAACATGAATGAACTTAGAGAAAATTATGTTAAGTGAAATAAGCCTAGGCAAACTTTAAATAATGAAATTGTATTTTGAGATGGTGATCATGGTTTCTAAATGCCAGTATCTCAAATCGGAAGAAACAATTACCAAAATTCCAGTGAGTGGAATTCCTTCCTTCCTTCCTCCCTTCTCTCCTTTCTTCTTTTTTTCTCTCACTGTGGTTGCTTACCTCAAAGATGGCCCGCAATGCCCTGTTTTCCTGGTTTTTCATGCATTTGTGTAGGTTCCCCCAAGTTGTACCGGGGTTGGTTTGTGTGACCAATAGAATACAGCAATGGTGAAGGTATGTTTTTCCAAAGCTTGGTATTAAAAGACATCGTAGCTTCTGCTTCATTTTCTTTGATCACTAGTTCTGGGGGAATGCAGATGCCATGTGGTGAAATGTTCTCATAGTGGGGTACTGAGATCTCCCAACAGCCAGTGGAAAACTAAAGTCTGCACCCCATAGCCATGTGAATGGGTTGCCTTAGAAACATACCCTCCAACCCCAGTAAAGCCTTCAGATAACAATAGCACTGGTGGTGTCCTGCCAACTCATGAGAGACCTTGAACTAAAATCACTCATGTAGGGCAATCTAAGGCGGCTAATTCTCACAAACTGTGTGAGATAATAAACACTTATTCTTTCAAACCACTAAGTTTTGCAGTATTTTCTAGGTAGCAAAACGTAACTAATACACTCAGGAGATCTGCTTTGAAAATGGATTCTGGTTTTGGAAAAATAATTGAATATTCCATGCTAGTGTCTTCATTTTATCTAACCACCTTTGAGACCATCACTCTCTAGAACAGGATGTGTACTATTTACATAAAATCTAGACCATTCCTCTAGTCTTATCTGAGCATGTGCTGATGCACAACTTTGTAGGAGATTAAACTCTTAAGGCATGAATGACATGCTCAGATTCAGTGACTACCATTTTGCCACTCAACCTATTCCTTTTTCTTGTGGATAAGATTCTAATGATTCTGAGCAACAGCTGCTAACTGTTCCTAGAAGTCATTTCTGTATTATACTGATTGATGTCTCTACTTCTTGACCTTTCAATGTCCCAAAATATCAAAAACTAATGTTCATGTAAAATAAAATACATTTAAATCCTTCCATGAAAATACCAATAAATTATGAACACATTTACATGGTCTTGATATTTAAGACAAAAACAGCAAACAAGCAAAACAAAACTTTTTTTTTTTTTTTTTAACTTGGTATCAGACTAGAACATAACTTCCTCTCTTTTTTTTTTTTTCCTTTTTGTCTTTTTCCGTGTCCGGCAATGGATCGCAACCCTCAGTGTCGCCCCCGTACCGGACCGGGACCGGCAACGGGATCGCAACCCTCGGCGTTGCTCCCGCGCTTTGCTCAGCCAGTGAGCGGGAACCGGTCTGTATGTGGGATCCGAACCCTCGGCGGGAGTGCCGCCGCGCTTCCCAAGCGGCGCACTATAGCAGTGCGCCACCAGGCCGGCCCATAACTTCCTCTCTTGCTTATTTCCTTATTTGTCATTTTGGTGTCACAAAATACACATTTGGCATTAGCAACATTCCCTTCCATTTAGTGATTTCTTTTTTTCTTTTGCAGAGGATCACTTTCTCAGGTTAATGTTTTTGTTTGTTTATACTTAAGACTATCTTGGGAATACTTAATCACATTATTTTGCCCTACTGAGCTTAATCTACTGGCATTAATGCTTACAACATGTAGTCATAATTATAGGACTCTCAGATTTGCTATTTCACCCATGTTTTTATACAACCACACTACATTGTATTTTTCTTACAAACTTAAAACCTCACAGCGTTTGTGATTCATCTGATTTAAAACACATAAAAGTCTTCTGTAATATTATAAGACTACTTTTTCATCACTATAAAATGCTTAGAAACTACTATAAATGTTAATTTCTAAAAACTGCAGAAATATCTAATTATTAAGGGTTTTTAAAAAATTTGTTATGAATATACATTTTGGGGGGCTGAAAAATAAAAGGCCATTTTGTTATGCTTTCATAAAACCAAATTTGAAGGCATATTTAAGCAACATCCTTCATCAGATGATGGTTTATCTTTTTATCAACCTTTTCCTACACAGTTGGTGATGTTCAAAAGATTTTGACATTGTAGTTTTCTCAGAAATAAGGCAAACTGTTTCTTCCACCTGCTAAGTTTCTCAATGAACATAAGCCCTTTATACCATAGCTATACAGTCAAATTACTAATAAAATATTAACAGATGGCTATGTTTTATTGGTTTGAGAAAAGTTTGTTCAAAAAGGTAAGAGTTTTGTCATTCTACTAATAAAAAATCTCAAAGTATTATATAAAATAAACAGTAGAAATATTTGAAATACACATAATAAGCCTTTAAGAGTTTCTAAGCATTATTTTTCAAATCAAATATATGCAAAATATTCCAGCTAGTTTAATTCATTTATTTACCAACAATTATTGAACACTTAATATCTATGTATTAGGTACTAAGCTAAATGCTAGGGTTGCAAAAGCTAATAATTATGATCTTTATTTTTACCTGTATTGTGATAATTGAACTGATATAAAATGTCAAAATAGAACACAAGCTTCATACAGGAATAAAATGGGCCATTTAAAAGTAACTTCAGGGCCGGCCCAGTGGCGCACTCCTACAGTGCGCCGCTTGGGAGCGCGGTGGCACTCCCGCCGAGGGTTCGGATCCCACATACAGACCGGTTCCCGCTCACTGGCTGAGCGAGGTGCGGGCGCAGCACCGAGGGTTGTGATCCCGTTGCTGGTCCCGGTCCGGTACGGGCGCGACACTGTGGGTTGCGATCCGTTGCCGGACACGAAAAAAAAGACAAAAAAAAAAAGGAAAAAAAAAAAAAGTAACTTCATTATTTTAATATTAGAAAAACAATGAGAAGGCTAGTGAGTTTCCTGTAAAGTGAATCTGTGGATATTTTATCTATAAAACTTCACTTACCAGAGTTGTGAACTTCTATGTAAATGAAAAGTTGAAGGCACATGGATAGGCCTAGAGAAAGTTGAGTTACAATTATTGCTGAATTCTCAGGGAATCTAATTGAGCTTGCATGGATAATTATTGTCAGAAGTTTCTGATATTCATGACTTTTTATTCATTCCTAAATAACCATATTATGCACACACTTACTAATGTTTAATCAACAATGGTTAGCTATTTTAGTACAAAACTTTGTTAAATACCAACCTGAATGTAATGCTCAAATTATTATCTAATTACTTATCTTTGTGTACAATGCCTAGTATGGTAGGTCTGCAATAAATGTTGAAAGAATAAAATGATTGAATATCCAGAGGTAGTTCATAAAATAAATTTGAATCTGGTGTCAGAATTCTATTTATCACTGAAATTATTAATTATATCATGTCTTACATTTAATAGTTCTTCAGAATGGTCCAGAGATCTAAGAATCACAAAGTTTGTTGTTTAGGTGTAAACATGAACATTCTTGTGATCAGTAAAAACTGCTCAAGTGTAAGGGAGAATAGTGATGATTAGGTATAAAATCATGATGCACTTGATGAAATTATTGAAGAATAACAAAATCATAGTCTTTCTTTAAAATGCAGTTGTCTGATTTGTAGTAATTCCTATTTTAAATTTAAATTAGGCTGAATAATATATATAAAAAGGGGAAAGTAGAATGATAAAATAAATTTATGAATTATATATAGGCATAAAGTTAGCAAGTGATCTCAGTCAGATAATATTTTCCTATAGCCTGACATACTGAAGTGTGGATTCTTATTTTTTTCCCCGATGTCCCTAAAAATTCCAGTGAGTTAGCACATATTGATATGTAGTATAATACAATATTAAAATATTTCTAAAAGTGCTTTAGAAATAAATGAAAGTATGTGATCAAAAACACAAAGAATGTGGAAAAGGGATAAATCAGTTTAAAACCAGATGGCATCTGTGAGATACTTTGAAAAAGAAACATTCAGTTCTTACATAGTTATGATCACTGAAGTGCTACTATGTGTTTGTACAGTAAATGTTGCCAGAAGACCAAATTGCTGTTTATTTCATATTGATATTCTAAAGTAAGGGCATATGTTGAAGCCTATCATGGATTCAGGGAAGTGACATTGTAAGATCTACCTTGATCAAGGTAATGGGTGGGAACTGGATGGACTCTAGTGAAGGAACATAGAAGGTATCTGGGGTTTTTGAATAAACATGTACCTCCAAGCATGCCTGGCACCTCTGGCAAACTGGAGACCTGTATGTCTTCTGTAGTTAAACGTGAAGAGTCATAGCCACTTTGCGTCACCTTTGCCACTTATCAGGTGCTCGGTGCATTGAAGACAGACTCACTATCCCTGTGCTCTGGGCAGGTTGGCCAGGAATATAAACAGTCTAGACCAACTGTTATTTTGATTGCTGTCCTTGCCCTTACCATCTCCCAAAGTAATTGGGTCAGTTTTGAGTTGGGAGCAGAACAGGGAAGCAACACCTCTGTCCTATGTGATCTGACTTCCAAATGGACAAGATGCTATGTTAGCAGATGACAAAAAACCAGAGCCCTGGACGGAAATAAATGTGTCCCCTAATTTATAGTCATATATAACACCCAAGAATGTTGAAGTTGCAGTTTCTGTAAACCTTGTGCCTCTAAGTTTATGGGGATGGGACATTTAGTTCAACCAAGAGTTCATTAAATTTAAATTGAACCAAGAGAAGCTGTGATATGTTCTACCTCATTTGCTTTTATTATTTACTGCTTTTCTAGAAAACTTAATTGCTCCTCTAGAATTTTATCCTGATGCATGTCAAACTGTTACATATTATGGTCATCATACCAAACTGGAAAATCACAAAGGAATTTAGAATGTATTCTCAAAGCCATAAAGATTATGTCAATTTGACCTATAGTTATATACTACTAAAGAATTGTTCTAAGTGCTTTAAAACATTATCTCTATCCTCATAACAACCCCAATAATGAGAATTTCGCAAAGCTTAGTGCATAAATATTCTTGGTCTCTCTCTTTTTTTAACTTCCTTCTGTCTATCCCCATACATATTAAGTATTTAGCTTGGATGTAACATATATTGCACGGTATGGTCGTTAAGACCGTGTGTATGTGTGTGTGTCTTTGTGTCTGGACTGACTGTGAGCTCTGGGAGGGTAATGCTTTATTTTATTAATTTTTGAATCCACAAGAACCAATGTATGCTAGGCATATATTAGGAAATCAATACATGTTTATTAAAGCAGTGACTTAATATTTATTATCTTCATCCTATGGGGTATTGAAATTTGGAATTGGTTCCTCTAATCTTAGGTGAGAAGTTAGAGGAGCAAGATATTCATGAACTACGGACACTACTCTAAGGCACCCAGGGGCTGAAGTGCCATCTGGTCTGTACCACTATTCAGGAGGATCCCCATCAGAAGCTCAGAAGGGACGAGGTCAGGAAACCAGCTTTAGCAGGCAATAGTTCCCTTGTTATCATTGGGTCCATCTCAAAAAAATATTAACCCCAAGTTCTATCCAAGTCTTTTCTGGTCACCAGTAGTACTAGTGAAACATGAAACCTAATTTAATATATAAGCTTTTAATTTATCTGAAATTCTATAAAGTGTATTTGTTTTACAGGAAAAATAAAACTATATTGTTCTTTTGTGTCTTTGTCAGAATATAGAATGAAGTTAGAATGTGTTAGGAAAGTAAAAATCTACCCTTTAACTTAGATTTTCACTGAGAAAAGGTTTTCTCATCTTTTCTCAGTGAAAATTTACACTAATTTAACATTCCAAATAGATGAGTAAATGCTGGTGTTCTTTTTAAAATTACTCAGAGATGATTCCAAAGCTTTCTTTTGAAATTCCTAAAAATCTCTCTTAATATAATTTTTTTACCAAATATATTACCCACAATATGAAAACATACAATATAATGATCCATTCTCTGCTTTTTTCTTTTGGAGAAATTCACAGGGTTAAACAATCAGGCTTTTGAATGACTGTTCTAATGTGATGGATTTATTATAAAAATGCTTAATATGAATGACTGGAACCTATGGAAAGATGGGAAACCAGGTATTTGGGCAGATGAAACATATAAGGTGTTCTCTATTTTAATATTTCTGCCGACACAGTCTACTGAAACAGAAATACCACCTGGTTCTTTATTTCATACTATAAACATAAACTGAGAAAAAAAATTATCCATTTCACGGCATTAAATCTAGTTATAAATTCTAAATTTAAGGTAAATATTGCATACTCATTTCCCCAATAGTAGATTATTTATATTTTTTAAGACTGAAAATTCTAAAAATATGAGTAAAATATTCATATTCAAGGTTGGGCTTGTAGCATCAAAAACTGGAGAAGAGAGGTACATACTAATCAGTGTGACTGATTAAGATGTTCATGCTAAGATATTTACCTAAAAGCCAGATTCTTGGTAGGAATCTGAAAAAGGAACCTTCCTCATTTTAAAAGATAGCTTCAAAATCAGATTACTTTGCAAAAAATGTAATAATTGAACAACTACAGCTACAATAAGCATTGATCCTAATTCATGGTGGGCAGCAAATGTGTTGTTTAATAATGATTGTTTAATAATGATTATCAATTGTGTGGATGGAATTTAATGAGACAAAATTTCTCCTTTTACTGGGTTGGTAATATAAAGCAGTGCTCCCTTGACATAACAGTTGGGATTTGTTTTTCCATTTTCTTCAAACCCCTTGAAATTACAATGTGACTTAGGCTATAATCTTTTGCAGCCATAGGTATATTTCTGGCAACTGTCCTTTGCTGTAGTAATGCATATTACTTTAAAAATTTTCAAAGTACAATTTTAAAATTAAATCCACTAATCTTCCATTGTCTGATCATTGTTATATTTTTTGACCCTTTCATTGATAGCATCTCCATCTTAGATCTATCATTTTTACATCCAGCATGACATTCTTCCCCTTTCTCTCCTGTGGTCTCCAGCACTATTAATTGCACACATTTTTAGGCATTAAAGGCTAAAAGTGTTCACCAGAATGCATAATAAACATCAGAAAGCAAGAACACAGTGATGGAAATGGCCCCTGATGCAAAGCACACATTAACAGGATAGTCACATGAGCACTCATTGCTTAGGGCATTTGCATCACGGTGTTGCCCATTAATCAATTTTGAATAGTACATTCAGGTTGACAGTATAGGATAGGTAATGTAAAAATATATGTCAGCAGGACATGTTAACATATTAGTGTGCATATGTGTGTGTGTGTGTGTGTGGCTAAATCAACAATTAGGTACACCATGTCTGTCTTCTCTGTTGAGTCTAATTTCTCCTAACCTATTCCCTTACCACCATGGTGAGTACCCTTATGCATATATCACTGGGAACAGATCTTTCATCTTTCAGTGAAATCGCAAAAAGATTTCTCTCTATCTGTACATAATCAATATCCTGAAATCTATTACTCTCACATTTCCTTTAGTTTACTTTCAAACTTGTTTCTTTTGTTCCTTCAATCTTTAGTTTCTCTTTCTTTGAAATCTGCTAACCTATCCATCTAACTGCAAGCATATTCTGTTCTATCTTTAAAAAAAAAAAAAAACAGAAAAGAAAAAGAGACAACAGAAATCATTCCTGTCATCTAACCTTCTTCCCACTCTTAAATATATATATTCTTTTTAGATTCCTAAATTCTCTGAATTGATTTGTGTCTTTCTTTCCTAACTTATTATGGTCTACTTTTGTGACCAAGCACCCTAATAAAACTCTCCATAAAAATAGATTAATTCCTACTTTTTTAGACCCAGGTGATATTTCTTCCTTATCTCTGAACTCTGCAGGAAATATATCTCTTGATCATTTTTTGTATCCTTTCCATATTTCCATGGAGTTCCAATTCCCCAGTAAGCTTCCTAAGTTTCTGAATATTCCCTAGCTATTTCCTTTGCTGACTCCTCTGGCGATTCCTTAATTATGAATACACTTGATACCTGAGGCATATTGGATTGCAAAGCTAGAGGGTACTTTTGAGGTCATCTCCTCCAGGATAGATACTATTAAAGTGGAACATTCAAGTACTGACGGAACCTTTGCCAGCGCTACATGTCCCTGACAACTCGCATCTAACACAGAGTTTTCCAAACATTTTAAGAAATCTGATTCCTCTTCACTTCCCTTCATCCACAAACATTCAAACTCTTCCAGCATTTGTTATAACAGTGTAAACACTGATTTGTATGCATAAACACTGATTTGTATGCTTAAACACAAACACTTGGCAATCTTTGTGGTTTTCACCATCTTTTTTTGTATAAAAGAATTAAAGAAAACAGAGGTAAATCAATAACTGTTTTAATTTTACCCAATTGTTGATGCTATCTGGAAAACTGGGCCCTAAAACCTATTCATTTCTAACTTCTCTGTTCTTGTTGCCACCCTTTTATTCCCAAACAAGGTAAGTTAAAAATCTTACAAACATGCAATGTAAACATGCATTGGTCCTCTTCTAGCAGCTTTCCAAGAAGAGAAAGGGAGAATTTGGTTCTATCCAACACATTTTTAGAGTTTTTACTATGTTATAAGTACTGGGCTTTGGCTTCAGGCAAAAAGAAGGTCTCTATCCTTGAGGACCTCATAGTCTATCAGAAAAGCAAGAACCATAGACAGATACTTTAAACATAGACCATAGTTCACTAATTTAGTCATCTTAAATTTATGAGTGACTGCTACACGCTCAGCAGTTTTATCCTGGGCACTGGGGATATGTATGGTACTTCAAAAAGTTCACGGATAAGTAGAATTGAAAGATAATACAAATCATTCTGTGAACTTTCTGAATCACCCTCTTTATGTAGGCTGAATCTATGTAAAGGTTGTCGAATATATATATATGAATGTATATATTATATGTTATTGAATATATCTCTTGTGTCACTGCAACTTAAGGGTCTCCCACCTTAAATAGGTGTGGAGTGGTTCTTGGCATTTCTTCAATGTTTTCCTATCTTCTCTCTCTTCTGCTCTCCACAGGGACTTTCTAGTTCATCCCCCTATGTTCCTTTCAAGTACCACGTTAAGTTTTTGCAGAGAAAATAGAAGGCAACTCCCTTACTCCCTGGTCAAATCTGCAAATTTACCTGCATTTGCCACCATTAGTTCACTTTCCTTCCTATCACAATGGGAGTAACAGCCCATTTTACAAGGACAAATTCCTTAGCATATGGGCAAGATATTTATCTACTCCCACATCCTTAGGTATCTACTTTGTTCCCCCCCTCCCTTTTTTTTTATCATAAGTAAGTTTAACCTCAGTAAAAAAAAAAAAATTTTTTCTGGTGTCTTCAGATTATGCATAAACCTCACCTTTTCCTTACCTTCCTTACTTTACCACCCACTTCTCTTCCCCTTCAAAACCATATTTCATGAGTGGGTTGACTAAAGTTGTCTTTCCTACTTTCTTACCTCCCATTCACTTCTGTTTTATTTTTTAAAGGATTTTGCAGTATCAAAGTGTTTGAAGAAAAAAAAATCACTTTTACATAAAGTACAACATCACTTTGCTATTAAGGATTTCAAGCATGTTTCTGATGCTGAGACTAATGCACATAAGTAAATTTATTTCCTAAGTTAGATGAAACAACTCTTTTATAGCCTTGATCCCATTACGAATAGACAATGCAATTTACTAAATGGTGCCCCGGTGACCTGAGAGGTTAATTCAGATCAAACATGCAAGTAGTTTTTAATCTTTGTTGAGAAGTTGATTTACCATTTAGTGTGAAAATCTAGTCATGTTCCCCTTCAGTTATCCTCTCAAGCTAAATTTGAGTTCAAATTCAGATCTAAACCTTACTAAACATGGGGCTGAAGCCAAGGTAGAAACCCCTTGATAGGAAGCTATCCCAAAATTGTGCATTTGGGAGAGGCTAGGGTGGGCAGTGGGAAGCATCAAAGAAAATGAAGAGTAAGCATATAAAAAGGTCCTGTTCTGCAATCCATTGTTATATGAACTAGGTTATTTTGTCAACAGGTATTTACATAAATGAACTTGAACTTTAGGATACTCACTATGTACCTGTCAGGAAGAATTAGATATAGGAATACAAAGAGCTAGCCAAAAGTCAGCCCAAAAAGAAGCCTCAGAAGGATTACAGGAATTAGATGCAGAGCAGATGTAAAAATTGGGGACTAAATATGATTCACACACCAAAATCATGTAAAAAATTTATTCAGGACTATTAATACCTGACCCAAACCCACATCTATGTTTATTTTCTGAGAATAATGTTGCATGGACAAATCTTAAAACATAGTTGTTTTCAAGGACATGCCAAATCTTATTTTCTATTAAGTATTGATTAACCTCCTTCAGATCTTTGTCATCTCAAACTCTCTTTTAGGAATACTGTATCTACTATAGGGTTCTGTGTTGTAAACATCAAAATTACTGGAGGAGCTTTTAAATAATAGAGATGGTCAAATCACCCACACTCCACCCAACCAAGATCTGAATGAGTAAGTAGGGGATGGGACATTTGTATCTGTATTTTTTTAAAAGCAGCTCTTTAAGCAATTGTAAGATGCATCTGGTATTGAAAACCATTCCTTTTTTTAAGATAAAAATCATTCAGACCATATTAATATCAAATTGTGATATGATGATCTTGATTCTGTAATGGAAACGTAACTTTAACACTTGCACAATTTACCAATGCCTGTATGACTTTTAACCTGCACAAATTATTCCTGTAAGCACTTACTAAAAAAGCCGGGAAACATATCTAACGGTATTTTAAGTGAAGCAGCTTTTTAGAGGTCAAAGCAGAACTAGACACACATTCCAGGGGTCAGCCGGTCTCAAGGACTAAACAGCCCTCTTATCTTCAGGACACCTGGCAGAGCACAAGTAATTAAAAAAAATTAAACAGTCCCTTATTGGGGGGGCTAGCCTGTTAAGCCTGACCATGAAAAAAAGTCTCTGTCCAAAGAAAGTGTATAAAAACTCTCATGTCAAGGAGCTAGGGGCTGCTTTTCTGAAAGACAAAGCGACCCAGCATGCTGAAGTAAAACTCCTCTTGCTTAACTTGCAGCGATCTCTTGTCTCATGGTCTCTGTGAGGCGAGTCACTCTGGTGTGTAGGATTTGTGCTTGGTGCACGGGTCTTACAATTCCAGGTCTGATGAATGACATACAAAACTATTTCATCAGCATTTTAAGTTATTTCCTCTCCCTGTATCTGGTCTCTTCCTGCTTCACATTCTACATGCTCTTAATAGAAAGAACAGTCAAAACCAACATTGCTGGAAATAAACTGTCCATTTGAAATCTCACTAAAAAATAGTTAACTTATTCAGTAGGCACATTGAACCTTCTTTTGGTTTTTGTTTTCAGAAACTGCGGTTGAATGAGTATGAAATTCACCACAGAATGGAAGCTACTGTCCACCTAAACCTCCCTGGCTATTGGATCCACAATAGAAAATTTTCATTAATTATTACAAACAAGGTGTAAATAAATTCTGAAATATGGCTAACGTTAAAAGGAATAGACATTGGGCTTGTATGTTACAACATTTTATTAAATTTAATATTTATCCTGTCAATTGGAAGAGATTCTTCAATTTAACAGATGTTTTACACCTAGCATTAGTGTGAAACTAGTTATGCCCCACATACCATCTTTGGTTTCCTGCTGCCAAGAGCTATTAAATATCAGCATGGATTTCTTGACCATCTCCAGGGGTTATGCACAAACTATTTCTTGCTAGGTCTCTATTCTTTACACATATGGGACACCCTTTACTCATCAATGACAGCTTTTATATACTTAAGCATGTGAAATGAAATGACAGTTGGATGTGGAGATAAACAAATAATTCTAATTCAGTTTTTTGAAAAAGAAAATATCTTTTATCAATTGGAGTTGGAATATTATTTGGAAAAATGTGAAATTCCACCATAGAAAATTTACTTAATTTAAAAGTAATTGAAATTTCTTAGAGAAAAATAGTCCTGGTTGAAGTATAGTTTTCATAAATGATTAATACAAAATGCTGATGTTTTAATGTTGTTTGTTATAAAATACTTATATAAATTTCCAAGTAGCAACAAAAAGAGCTTTATACAAAATTATGTGTACATTCGTGTGTGTATATCTATATTAGTCTATCTATTAATGACTGTAGCCATCTTTGGTGCTAATTTTCCTCTGAAATGTGTCTTAAAACAACCTATTTAATCAAAAACATTATCTGTAAATTAGGTTCCATTTTCAACTTTTTAGACTAACATCCTACACAGAAGTAGATCAATGCTAGCATTATTTAAACATATCAGGTTAGAGCTTCACTTCCGTATGTAGTTAAGCCTTGCTAACCAGTACAAACTAAAGGAATAAAAATTGTATTTTAATAATATAGTGATAATATTCAAGGATTTCTCAAAAAGGCCAAATGAAAAATGGATGATATGGCATAGAATTATCTATGGTGATTTCCCCCAAATAAAATAATTAAAGCTTTAGAGAAGGAGAATCTTAAATGTTTATCTTATTACCTGTGACATCATGAATAACATCCTAAACCAGGAACTGTGTATGGTCCAGAAAATTACAAGTAGAACCATAGAGAAAAGGTTAAATAATCATTGATGAGTGTTTTCTTGATTCCAAATGCAATGGTCTTTTCTCCTATTGATATATCACTATTACTAAAACAAAAATCCATTAGAATTAGTTGTTCCACACTGAATATCAACTGAACACACCATTATGAATAAAATCATATAACATTGGAAGTAGCTACTCAGTACAATTTGCCAAGATTTAGCTACATAACTCCCATTATCATTAATAAAATATGAGGCTAAATCGCTTTGATGTGTTTGACCCTATGAACATGTTTCTTACTTTCACGGAAAAAAACACAACAATGTAGAACTTTTTCCTCAATAGAGAAAATAAATGCTTATCACTGTAACACAGTGTGATCTAATTTTTACAGCTTCCTTTGTGGAGCAAAACAATGATACACAGGTAGTTCATTTAGAAGATCTTGATTGCCCTGAATAAAAAACTAGTTCAGGTAATAAAATGAATCACCTTCACCTGTTTTCATTGGAGGACAGGTATTAAATAGAAAACTGTTTGCAACCCAATTCCATGGGTATTTGTATCACTTTGAACAAAAGTCTCACCTAATTTAAATGTATAAAATTACACAGATATATGCAACTGTTCATTAACACCATGTAGCCATTATGCCCATGCTGAGAAAGTGAGTCATCATAGTGTTCCTGTGCTTGCTGCTCACATTTTAAGTTTTCTGGTCTCTTATTTTTTCCCAAAAACATAGGTTTGGTGGGAGTATTGTTCCGGGCTTGGAATTAAACTCAGAAGAAACTCGAATGACTGGCAGTTGGCCATTTGGTGATATGATATACTTCTTGGAATGTATATTGCCATTTTATGGTGATCTTTCTGTGTTTACTCCTTAGCTGTCTGTTTACTACTCCCATCAAACCTTTTGCCAGTAAAATGTAGAAAACAGAATACATGGAGTGTAGAATAGGAAAAGAAAGAATGGTACACCAACGTCTCTATATACACAAAGATCTTCAAATCAGTTTTGTCAGTTATTAACTGAGTTAGTTTGTAAGTCATATTACTCACCTAGTTTACTGGTGAAAGAAAAATTCATGAACTAGAATTCAATACTCTTCATGTTCAATATAACTCTTTGCGCAATACTATTCTTCATTTATGAGAATTAAAAATGTCTGGTCAAATTACCTATGCAACTGCATTTAAATTATGTTTGTCTTTGTGCATATTTTCAACCAAATGTAACTATAAATAGTACCTATGATTATTTTTTATTTGAAAATGTTCCTTGTTTCTATATAATTGAGTTTGGTTTTGTTCAGAAGGTAAGCTGAAGCACAATACAATTTTAGAGTTTACTTGAGCAAACAGCAATTCATGAACCTGGCAGCTCCAAGCCAGAAGTGGTAGGGAGCTCCACCAAGGCAACACCAGGAGGAGACTTTTATAGGATAGACACACAATAAAACAAACAAAAAAAAGTTTGATTGATTACAGTTTTACAGTGCCTTATCTGGTCTCATTCATGTTTGCAATTTCAGCAAGGTCAAGGTTGTTTTCAAAGCCTAACTGGATTTGTCTGCTCAGGGGTCCTTTGGGTCTGGTCTCCATTTTACTTACTGTTAACAGTTTGACAATCATTTTGGTGTGGCATATGGTAGAAAACACACCCTTGCAAGAAAATTTCTTTTTTTGAAATTGATTATAGAGAGTTAAGGGAAAATCTCATCCTTATGGTTTAGGCAAGAATAAACTATAAAATCCAAAAATCCAAAAATCACTGAGATTCTTTTCCATTTAGTTACCTTTCTGAACTTAATAGTTTGATCTTGCAGAGAAACTCTAAAGTGAATTTTGATTTTGTCTTTTGTGGGATTCTACTGCCGGTGGACAGTCTTTTCATTGTGATGACTTGTACTACACTCCAATCACTAATGACTTGCTCAGACTATAACTACCCTTTCCCTAGTGATTTGAATAAACCTCTCCTTTTTTTTGTTTTTTTCCAACCCCTGGCAAACTTTTTTTCTCTCTCTTTCTCTCCATATCTTAACTAGTTAAAAACCTTATGAAGGAGAGAGCATAAGGGAACTGAAATCAGAGATATTCATTCCCCTTTTAACTCTGTAACCATCAGGGTAAGTCCTGGTAAATTTGATTTTTGTTTGTTCATTAATTTGGTTTTGTTTTTCCTTTCTCATTCTTAGTTTCCTCATACATTGAGGGAGTAGAATAGCAACATGATGTCCTGGAATGAACACTGTAAAAGGAGCAACTAAATCTCTGTTCTATGCCTGATTTTCAGCTAACAATATGGCCAGGGGAGAGGCATCTAAACTATTTTTAGTCAAAGTTGTCTTACATGCAAAATGAGTAAATTGAGTTAGATGATTTCTAAGGCACATTTTGAGGATAATATCACATGCAGTGATGAGCCTACGTTCACCCCAGGTAATACTGGCATCTTTCCTCTAGTTATTTGGTTCTATCATCTACAAAGATTATGTAAAAACACAACATCTTGAGAATGTATTCAGTGTTTATGATGATAATGCTATGATAATGGCATAGAAGGGACAGTAAGATAGATTCTAATTTAACCACTAATTTTTTAATGATATGCCCATTACCGGTAGCCTCAACATTTTTGAGCAACTTTTTTTTCCAATGATATTATGATTTTTTAAATACTGTATAATACATGGTTTCATATTATTGCTCATAAAATTTTGTAGAACTTGGCAACTCAAATTTTACATCAAACAGAAGAGATCCCCATTAAAACAAACTGAAGAGAGTTGACAGAGAAGGATGATGGGGCAGATAATGATGAGAGATGTTAACAGTGTCCTTAGATGACTTAGTCTAGAGAGCCTGTTATAGCATTGTCTATATGACCTTATGTCTTGTGGTCATCTTCTCTCCTATAAATGAGTACATGAAAATGCTTTCTTAGAGAGAAAGTCAACATCCTAGTACTTCTTTGACTCTTAAAATACTGATAAAAGTGAACATTGCAAAATTGTTGTCCAGCAAGAACCCACTAATTTATCACCTTAACTAATTAAGGTTTTTCAAACCACTTTGAGATACCATCTCACTCCAGTCAGGATGGCTAATATCCAAAAGACTGTGAATGATAAGTGCTGGTGAGGTTGCGGAGAAAAACGAACTCTCATCCACAGTTGGTAGGACTGCAAAATGGTGCAGCCTTTATGGAAAATGATATGGATGTTCCTCAAACAATTACAGATAGATCTACCATATGACCCAGCTATGCCACTACTGCAAATATATCCAGAGGAATGGAAATCATCATGTCGAAGGGATACCTGTTCCCCAGTGTTCATTGCAGCACTATTTACAATAGCCAAGAGTTGGAACCAGCCCAAATGTCCATCATCAGATGAGTGGATAAAGAAACTGTGGTATATCTACATGATGGAATTCTACTCCGCTATAAAAAAGAGTGAAATACTACCATTTGCAAGAACATGGATGGACTTAGAGAAAACTATATTAAGTAAAACAAGTCAGGCACAGAAAGAGAAATACCATATGTTCTCACTTATTTGTGGGAGCTAAAAATAATAAATAAATAAATACACAAGCAAATAAAGAGGGGGAGAAGAAACAACAATAACAATTCCTGAGCTTGTTAAGACATCTGAACAGATATGATGTAGTGGGGGGAGGGAAGAAGGGGAAAGAGGAATGGGTAAAGGGTCACGAAAATCAACTTCAATGTATACTGAGAAGTTAAAATTAAAAATAAATAAATAAGTAAAAAGAATTTTTAATTACAGAATTACAAATACAATACTCAAAATGTAAATGACATATTTTTTTCTTTTCAATGCTGTGGAGTGTTAGAAATCTTGATTCTCATTTGATTTTTAGAATAGTGTTTTTAGGGAAATACATGCATGGGGCAAAAGTCCTTGGATTAGGAGACAATGGTCTACAGATAGCGTGGCAACAGCCCATCTAATCAATTCTAATTACTGCTTAGGTATGGGATTGTGTACTTTAATGATTTTAGAGCTAACAGGTGGTTGTCATACTGATCCTGTTAAGAGATTTTAAGAATTGCTGAAGGGAAAGATGCAAAAAAAATGTTTGCTAGGGGCAAGCTGTCTGTTGGTGGAAACTTTAGAGATAATTATACTTAGATTTATATCATTTAAGGAGAGGTTATATTTTAGATAATGATCGCAGTTTGACCGACTTAGCTTTTCACAAATTGTACTTTGGAATATCAGGTTGTTAATTTTACTGATGTTACTAGTTTCCATTGTCAAGCTATACTTAGCCATAGATAACTTTTGTAATACATCCCATGTCTTTATGTCCTTTTGTAATGATTGAATCAACTGATTTTTCTTGTCTTTACAATAAAAACAAAAAAACAACAGAAGCTAACTTTGAATTGGAGCTGTACCCACTTTCTCCTTCTAACAGAGGAGTTTCTGAGGTGCAGTCCCTTCGGGTGTCTCATCACATTCATGATGCTTTGAGTAATCCTTTTTTCATCTCCATTACACAGTGAGAAGTGTAATGCAATGCCTTTTAATGTAAATTATTTTCCCCTACACAAACACATGGAATATAGACTCAATGTTAAATAAAATAGGAACACATAACCCTTTCAAAACTACTTAATATTAAAAACTTAAATATCTATTTAAAATGGAAGCTGGTACTGAAATGATTGTAGATATATAACTCAAAGGGAGTAAAGCTAATATGCCTAAAGAATTTTTTAATTAATATACACATTGTCCTGTTACATACATTCAGGGCTGAGATTTTTAATACTTAAAAAAAAAATGTTTTTTTAAAAAACATTTATTAAAAAAAAATATTTTTATAACAACAGTACATGTCCTGATTTGGTTTCCTGGAGAGCAAATGTTTTCAGAATAGAAAAATTTAACATATTGCTTTAGTATGATAGAAAAATAGGCCATTTATCATCTTGTTTTAAGAGTAAGTTCACAGATCAGCTCCTGCGTGCTGTTTGTGTGTGAGTTTCTTACACTTTGCATTGCTAAATAATTGAGAACATTAGCTCCCAGACCATGAAAAATTCATTTTAACAAGATGTATTATTAATCAATTTAATTTAAAGTGATCTGGAAAGTTCCAATTTCAGTCGGGATGCTTGAAGATAAATTCAGGCTGTGGCTGGTACTTATTAAAAATGTGTAACTATTTATTGCCTGTTTTCTACTTTTTCATAAGTCAAACACTAATCAAAGTGGCATAAAAATAATAAGTTAACCGTCTTAGTCTACAAATTCATGCACATGTATATTTATAAGGAAAAACTATAACAAATTCAGTCAGTCAACTTTTCATCAATTAGCAATGTTGTATTGCCATTTTTTTTCCCCCCTTTTGTCTTTTTTACTGACTGGTAATGGGATCGCAAACCTCGGTGTCGTGCCCGCACCGGGGACCGGCAACATGATCGCAACCCTCGGTGTTGCACCCGCACCATGCTCAGCCAGTGAGTGGGAACCGGTCTCCACATGGGATCCGAACCCTCGGCGGGAGCGCCGCCGCGCTCCCAAGTGGCGCACTCTCCAGTGCACCACTGGGCCGGCCCTGTATTGCCATTTTTAAAGTTAACATTGATGCACACACATACATGAAAATGTGTAATTTGAAACTATGTGAAGTTCCATCTTTCCTCTTTCTTCAGTGCTGACAAAGTTCTGATTAGGCTCACAATTTGCCTCCCTAATTTGATAGAGATTATAAAGGAATTACTAAAACATTCAGGACTTGTGAGAAAAGGTTAGAAGAACAATGATTTCTTACAAGCTCCCACATCACCGCAACACCAATCTAAGATTAAAAATAGGATCTCATTAACACATACACACCCAACGTCACTGTGATCACATTTTTCAAAGCCTTTCTGACATTTTGGAGAGTCACACTTGTCTCTCACATCATTTCTCTTATCCTTCATTTACCCTCAAGAGTCTGAATGCTTGAAAGTTCCCATTATTGATCGTCCAAGTCCCATTGCCTCAGAACTACCAATATGGAGATCCCATGAAGTGTCGTAGTTTCTCTGGAACCCTCAATGTGCTTTTTCTTTTCTTTCTTTTTTTTTTTTGGAAAATTTGTAATAATTTTTATTTTTGTCCATGCTACATGAAATTTTATCAATCTTTATGCTTTAGCAATCATGTTTATCTATAAAAGTTTACTATCTGTTCTTTTATTTATTTATTTATTTATTTCAAACATTCATGAGATACAAAGCTGATTGTCCCCCCTCCTGCCCATGGTGTCAGGGCCAGATTCATACTGGGGACATACCCATTACCAAGAATTGCTTTTGAACCCTGGTCCCCTTCCTATTATCCCCCTCTCCCCTCCTGCCTGCCTTTCTCTCTTAGCTCCCACAAATGAGTCCCACCTCATGTGTGGAATGCATCATGGTGTCAAAAGCACATTGACTGGAGGTCATGTATAGGGGAACCCCCAATCAATGTGCTTTTGACACCATGATGCATTCCACACATGAGGTGGGAAGTTCTGGTCACTTGTTTACTTATGGAGATTAAAGACATATTATATAGTCTAGTAAGAAAAAGACTATATAGTCTTATATAGTCTAGTAGAAAAAAAGTAGAGAACTTTTAGGTCTTACTTTCACATGATCCCTCTGCGCCCATCATCCCCTCAACCCCATAACAGCCATCATGTCATGCAGCCCAGGTCAAAAAGAAAATCCAGTTGACAAGAAGCATTATCTACTCACTCTCACCTATCTTTTCTCACAATGAGACAGTACTATTGTGCCAAGCTTCTATGCTCAACCTTCCTCCCTTAGGTTAAGTTTTTCCCATGTCAATCTTAAAAATTTTATGCCTGGAAGCTCCTGAAAGCTCCAGGCCAGTGGGCATACTCATAACTATCTGAAACGCCGGCAATAAGCAAAAATCTGCTACATACAATTTGAAAATAGAGAGCATGAATGTTAATTCTATAATAGCTTTAAAAAAGCAACAAAATATCCATTTATAAGCATAAAGACAAAAAAGACCAAGAAAGATATATTGAGGCACACACTTTCATGGGATAAATATGCCTTTGGAGAAGGAAAAAGGAAGATGACCCATTTCCACTGTGTATGAGAGGTATAAGTTTTGTGGTCCTGATAAGACCCTAACCTATTGCCCCATTCACAGAACACATACACGTTTCATACAGTAGCATTTGCCAATATTACACTGCAGGGAAATTGAGTGACACATTTTTAGCTTATGCTACCTTCCCGTAAGTCACTTGCCCACCAGCATTTTTGTTACCTGAAAATGGACCAGAAATATCTATTGTAACTATACTAATTTAAGAGGCATTTAAATGTTGAAGAGAGAGCTGGAGCTGTGTGAGCTGATGTGTGGAAGAAATGTGATCTCCCTATAGAAAGATATTTTCCTGAAGTATTATGGCAGAAATATAAAAGAATTGGCTTCAATAAGGTTTATTTGAAATAAATTTAGAAAAGACTACAAATTTGCTTAAAGCAAGATAATACAGAAAATAAAAGCTGTAGAATCTCCTTTTCTGTGAACCCCATAATAAAAAAAAATTTCTTAGGATTTTATCATTTATGCTGTTTCTATTTATTATGTATGCTTCTATTGAACATACTACACTTACTTTCTGCTTACACATGTATCTCTACAGCTAGATTGTTTGTTTGTAGAGAGCAAGACCCATGTCTGACTCATCTTGGTACACTGCCTGGTCATGACAGAAGCCTTGATATGTATTTGTTAAATTAAACTGAACTCCAAGGTTCCATCTGGTCATTTAGACTCCTCTAATTCAGCATATTAACTATTTATAATTTTGGCTCTTCTTAGGTTTAAAGTCTGCCAAATTTTGTTCATGGCCATTGGACTTTGCCATCCAAAAGAATGACTCAACACAATGAGATGGCATGTCCCCAAGTGCTATTCATTCATGATAATCTCATCATCACTTGTTGAAACTCCCAGTTCCCTGGACTAGCAGGATAATTTGCAAATTGGCTTCTATTAAAAAGAGGTTTTTCTATATTCACTCTGAGTTGCTGAGCAGTAAGGATAAATTTTTCCCTATATAGCTAAAATCCTACCTCCTATTAATTCAATGTTAAATATGATTGATTATCCTGAAATATCATATTTCAACATCTCATAATAAAAATAATTACAAGTGGTTACAGAGTAGAGATTATAAATCTTTGACAATAATATGTTCATATCATTAAAGACATGTATATTTTCATATATCCTAGAGTCAACACTCTTTTAGTGAATAAATCTGGAGTGTCCCATAAATAAATTCAGATCGACCTCAAACAGAAATAAAGCAGCTTGATTTTACAGCATTTCTATTTGTTTAGGGAAGAAAAAAAGTGAAAATCTTTCCGTGAGTTCTAGCCATGTTGTGGATAAGTATACTTTCTGTTTTGATGATGTAATATTGATTTATCCAGGGAAATCTCAGTAATAGGTAAAAGAAGATGGCTTTAAATGTAGTGGCAAGGGAGAGTGAAAGCATATATTTAAAAAATGAAAGGGAATAGAATTGAACCATGAAATAACATAGCTATAACTATAGGAGCAAAGCTTAAATTTAGTATTAAATTTAGTATTAAATCAAAGAAGAAGGTCTCAGGGGAAGTCAATCTTAGTAATTGCATAAGGATAATTTGTTTTGAGCTACTTTAGCAGATGAGGTGGTGTAAATTTTGTTTTAAATTAAGTGAAGATTAAATAAAACAAAACATGAAGGAGAAGACAATGCTCAAATTTTGAGGGCAAGCTGTTAAGATGTTGATTGACTTAGCATGAGTCTTAGAGCAGCAAAGGTAAGGATAATGCAAATCAAAACCACTTTGAGATACCATCTCACTCCAGTTAGGATAGCTAACATCCAAAAGACTGAGAATAATAAATGCTGGAGAGGTTGCAGAGAAAAAGGAACCCTCCTTCACTGTTGGTGGGACTGCAAAATGGTGCAGCCTTTATGGCAAATGGTATGGAGTTTCCTCAAACAATTACAGATGGATCTACCATATGACCCAGCTATTCCACTACTGGGAATATACCCAGAGGAATGGAAATCATCATGCCAAAGGGATACCTGTACTCCAATGTTTATTGCAGCTCTATTTACAGTAGCCAAGAGTTGGAACCAGCACAAATGTCCATCATCAGATGAGTGGATATGGAAACTTTGGTACATCTACACAATGGAATACTACTCTGCTATAAAAAATAATGAAATACTACCATTCGCAACAACATGGATGGACTTAGAAAAAAATATATTAAGTGAAACAAGTCAGGCACAGAAAGAGAAATACCATATGTTCTCACTTATTTGTGGGAGCTAAAAATAATTAAATAAATAAACACACAAACAAATAAAGGGCGGGGAGACACAAAAATCACAATTCCTCGAACTTGTTAGGACATCTGAAGAGATATGATATAGTGGGGAGGGGAGAGAGGGAGGCAGAAAGAGGAATGAGTAAAGGGTCATGAAAATCAACTACAATGTATATTGTGAAGTTAAAATAAAATAAATAAATAAAAAGAAGGATATCAATAAAATGTTAGTTAAAAAATTAGCTTAATATGAACACCTAATAGATTTTTTTTTTTTCCTTTTTTGTCTTTTTTACTGACCGGCAACAGGATCGCAACCCTCGGTGTCGCGCCCGCACCAGGGACCGGCAACGGGCTCGCAACCCTCAGTGTTGCGCCTGCACTGCGCTCAGCCAGTGAGCGGGAACAAGTCTCCACATGGGATCCGAACCCTCAGCGGGAGCGCTGCCATGCTCCCAAGCGGCACACTCTCCAGTGCGCCACTGGGCCGGCCCAACACCTAATAGATTTTAATTGAGATCAGTATGTAAACTGCGTTAAATTCCATTCGATTTTTCATCGTATCCCTTGATTAATATATAAGTATATACTTTATTCCTATATGATCTACCTGAGTCATTTCATTCATTATGTACAATATTTCCACACCTCAACAACCGAAAATACATATTGACTCATTTAACACAATTATATTCTCAAAGAAGAAAACATAAAACCAAATGGCTCAACAGAATAAAAAAGAAGAAAAATCATATAAGATTAAAATGAAACACCATGTCTAAGAATCATATCATCGGTAAAATCAGATACATTATGATCAGCAGATAATCCATGAAATCAATAAAATTAGAATAACTAGAGTTTACTCTTTACACTTTCATTGAACTAATTAATGGAAAAATATAAAACCCAGGTCTTATAAAACCTAAGAAACACTACACTTTTACTGTAGTGTACTTGGTGACTTAAAAATAAAACCCTCTCTCAAAAAACACTTTCTCTTCTTTTATATAATTAGGTGTTCAAACTTATATTAGGCAAGGAATGGAAAAATAAGACATAGAAAAATTGAAAAACAGGAAAGTAATATCAGTGGCCTCAGATTGGAAGACAACTACTTAGGACCTGAACGTACAATATAGATCAGATCTGTGAAACTGTCATCTACACATAAACATATTCACACACATTTCTCTACCATCGAGAAATTCATTTCAGTATTCTAAATATTTATGTTTGGCCATTTCATCTATGAGGTCAGAAAAGTGTGCATTTAGCAGTCATAATCTTCATTTTTTAATCTTGGTCCTTTAGGACAGACACAGTATATGCTGTCCTGCTGTGTTCTATGTCTCATGTATAAAACAGATTAGTGCAAAGATCTGATTAATGGCAGAATAAATCATCTATATAATCACAAAGAACAACACTAGTGTATATGAGATTCTAAACCCTCAGGGCTTCATTGACTTTCAGGCAGGAGTAGAAAGTAGACAATTGTTGGAGCATTTTGTTTTTGCCAGCAAGTTTCTAGTAGAAACAGAGCAGCCCAAGAGAAAATATAGAGATAATGATTTTGTCTAAACAATGACAAAACACGTACGTGAAAACAAAAATCTTGTCTTTTGTCCAGTCTTCTTCACTTTGAATAACAAAACAACAGACTCTTCTCAGAAACTGATCTAAAATGAGCAATTTTAAATCGAATTGCCATGAACACATGTTTGCGGGTGTAGCACTTTTGCTAGAAATAGATCTGTACTCTATCATATGTCTTCACTAAAATCTAAGAATTTAAAAAAATAATAACCATTTGTTTCATTTATTTCAGGCATACTCTGATCACAGCACTATGGCAAATTATCTGCAGTTGTTTTTGTTTTGTTTCATTTTTTATCCAGCCCTATTATTATGCCACTTTACAAATGAGAAGACTGAAGTTCAAAGAGTTTTGTAACATGCTCAAGTTCATAACTTACCAAGGGTTAGAGCTTAATTTCAAATTCAAGGTTGTCTGTCCCAGAGACCATGCTTTAAATCACTGTACCTGTTCCTCATCAATAAATTAAATGGCTTCTCATATATGAGCTTTTTTATATCAGGTTGTAACTTACAATGTGAGTTTTGTTTTGATAGAGAATTGTCTGCAAGATCTCTCTTCAAAATACTGTGAAAAATAATAAATAAATTGTTAATATAATTAAAAGGCTGGTTATGAGTGGGCTATTTTTAGGAAAAACATAGCCTCCATGGGTCTTCCATCAAAAATGTCATGTCCAAACTAAAGACATTCTGCTAAGAAATGTGGAAATTAAGGGAAAAACGTATTTTTGAAATTACCCATTGCCAGCATTTGATATAATCTTTCAGTTGGGTCTGGTATTATTCATATTGAAACCTATAATTTCATTTTGTAAGTGGATATGAAGTTTCATGAGCCTTTAGAAGTTTCTACATTTCTCAGTATGCTTAGTTTTGTGTATAGCAAAAGATTCTGAAAATGTCTACAATAAAAACTAAAACAAAATAAACTTTTATATGTCAAACCTAGTTTTCTAAACTCATTTGATTACAAAATTCTATTTTCATTCAACACATATTAGTACCTCAGTGTTTAATCCAGAATGTTCTACACCCTAGTACATTAGAATTCTTGTTGAATCTCTGTAACTTCCCAAATGTTATCTAAAACTGATAAAGTGTATGAATAGCTAGTGACTGGAAGGTGAAGGGGAGACTTAGCAAATTAGCAAAATTTTGCTCAAATAATCAACATTTATATTTTTTCAAACACCTACAAATTTAAAAATATTCTATTACAACCTAATTAACATAAAGTCTAAAAGAGAGAATGGATGTTAATAGCAATTCCATCTCTTTGATCTCATTTTTCTTAAATATCTTAACTACTCCTTACTGCCATGCTGTTTTATCATTGCCTCTCCTCCAATTAGTCAAGGATAAATTTAGATCTGAAATATATTTGTTAAATATATTTGCACACTGACATGTAGAGGAACATGTTTTTCCAGTTACATTCTGATTTTTTTCTCTTACTGAAATAAATAAATTTGCTTAAATATCTTTTTTTGAAGCTCTGTTAAACAAGATACTTTTTGCAAGGTAATCACTAAGCTAAATTGAAGCGATGAAGAATCTGTTTGTTACCCTTGCACACAAACCGTAGGGTGTTTCACAGGCTTCAAAAGAGTTAAATCTTTTGGAAGCTATCTGGATTTGGAGCAAAAACAGGCAACTGGTGAGAACAGATAAAATAGAATTCTGGCCATGAATTTAATGGCAAAAAACCAAAACTGCCTCCGAGTTGTTACCCATGCCAGCTGAGCCCACATTTCTCAATTCTTTCCAAATACTACCAATAGGAAACTTATAAAGGAAGATTGGTATCAATGTCTGAATTAAGCAAAATGTTGATTACATTCGTTCTCAAACATTGACTAAGACAGTTTTGATGATATGAATGTTATATCCCTTTTGTTATATCTTTAATTGTAGGAATGAATGCCAGTTCCATCATTTTATTGCTTCTAAGTCATAGTTTCTTTTTAAAAAGGGTTTCTGATGATTATAAAATGTAACACAGGCTTCCTTTAAAACACTAGGAAAATGTAACACATATGTGTTTGTTTGTATTATAAAGAAGAAAGCCATGCAAAACATAATTCCTGAGAACAAAGATTATGACTGATTGTTCATATCTGGTATGTTAATTTCTCAACTATTCTCCCAATAATGCCACAATCACTTTAATTTCTTCATTCTAACACTTTAACACTTTTCCTATTGCCCTTCATGCCTCTCATCAGGATTTGCAAAAATGGTAAGATGAATCCTTTAACTATGTTTACATGTGCATTTTTTCCCATCTTTATGCCAATTTGCTTCAACACACTATATTGACTTTTATTATCTGTTAGCCTGTCATCTGGGCTTTGGGGTATAATAAAAAACAGTGGCACTCCCAACTTCCATTCTCACTGAGTCAGAAAGGTGTATTTTGAAAAGAAACACTATATGAAAAGTAAATTAAAAGAAAAGGTTTAGACAGTAGTGATCGCTATGCAGAGGAACAAGACAAGGTGTTATCAGAGAGTGACTGGAAGATTACTTTAGGTAATCAAGGTAGGTCTTTCTAGATAAAATATAAACTGAGACCTAAATATCAATAAAGAGTTGACCATGTTAATAATAATCAGAGGAGGAAAAATAGTCCTGGAAGAAAGAATAGCGAATTTAATACCCTACAGCAAACAATGCAATTGGTATATCCACGGAAAAGGAAAAAAACCGGCATGGGTGGGACATGGTGAGCAAGGAAAATGTGGTTAAAAATAAATGGAAAAGGTAGGGACAGGCTAGCCAACGTATGTAGGATTTTGTGGGCCAGGGTAAAATGTAAAATTTATTTTAAGTATAAAGCCATTGGATGATTTTCAGCAGGTTGAATACATGAAGAATGTATTTTAAGGAAACCATTCTTGACTATAAATATGCAACTTAACTGCAGAACAGAATCTTTGCAAAAATGTCAAAATTGGACTGGACCTACAAAAAGGAGAACATGTTTAAGCTTCATATTTTCACATAAATCAGTTTTGGACCATAAATTAAAGTTATGCAAATGATGATTATCATTACTAGTAGCAGTGTGGAAAAACTGGCTTTAGGCTGGGAATCAAAACGCAAATATTGGGATTTTCTGCTGACTCGTGTGACCTTGAACAAATCATTTTTCTCAAAGAACTAGTGCTCTAATGAGAAAAAGAGAGAATCATGCCTGATCACCTTGAAAAATTCACAAAAGCATTCCTTTCCTCTTGTCCTATTCCTCTTCAAACTACTCCCTTGTGGGCCATTTTTTTAAGGGGAAAAAAGAAAATACGAAGCAATGAGAATCAGGGCTAACCATGCTTGTTAACGACAAATAACACAGGAACTTCCCGTTCTCATCTATATTTTCAACTATTGATACAGAAAGAGTTTGGAAAAACATCTAATCTAAAAATTAATTATTGTAGAGAGTGTTTTTGCATTATCCAAATTTTTCAGAAGATATCTGATTGTAGAAAGGGCAGATTGCAGCAAGTAGCAAAACTTACTTGCTTATTAAAAAAAGGTAAATTCCATCAATTTATTAAATTTTACTGACCAGTAAAATTTATATTGTGCTAAGTTGAAAAAAGGAAAAAAATTAATGCTGTAATCTGGAGATATTTTGAATAAGCGTTTTGATTTAAAATACTCAGGGAAATATGAATAAAATCATTAATCAAATGATAAAAATGTATAATAAAGAAATATAACTCTTTACTACTTGGTATATGCAATTTTTTCAATGTCAGAAATGTTCATTGCCATATACTGGGATCTATTTAGTCATATCCATTTTTAAAAAACTTGCAATATGAGAAATACACAAATAACTAAAGAGAAAAGATGAGACACAATAATTACACAAAGAATGCCAAGAACTTACAATGTATTACAGAAACATGCTAGCAAATCATCATCAAAAGGCATGATTAGTTTCCAGATATAATTTGCCCATATGCACCACCTGGCAAAGCAAGGGAAAGTGATTTCCCCAACCTCCCAACTGTCTCTCCCATAGGCTACCTCTGTGAGTTCTTTCTTCTTCAAGGTTGCTTTTGACATAAAAAGAGAGTGGGGAGAAGAAAAGCAAATAGAAAAAGACCAACATGTGGATTAGAGCCAAGAGGCCCATGCTTTCAAACCTTCACAATTACTGTTCTTAATGATAGTTTCGGATAACTAGACATAGCAATGACTATCTGCTGTTTTTAAGCAAAGAAGTAAAACATGTTGAAGGTCTTTGCTAAGTAATAGAAAAAACAATGTACTGATTACCAGATTTTCCAAATTTAGTCTCTTGACAGTGTGTAAATTTATGCAAATCTGAGTTTCAGAAACCTTCATCTGCAAAATAAAGGGACTTAACGAAACTGTATTATTCCAAAATAGTATGTATCTAGAATGAATCATGCACTAAGTCATACCATAAACATTTATTGGGCCCAGCCTTTCTCTCTCACCTCATCTCCAACCTCTTACTAGCTACCGTTCATTGACTTTGCTCCTCCTGGAACAAGCAACCTTGTTCTCATATCACAGCCTCTAAGTAACTTCTACCTGGAATATTCCCAATATTAAGTTCACACCTTATCATTATTCAAATCTACTTTCAGTTGTCACCTCCTCAGAGAGGCCTTCCTCAGCTACTCTACCTAAATTGCCTTTACTCTTTCATTCTTTTTACCACTTACATTCCTCTTAACATTTGTCATTATCTGAAGTTGATTATTCCCATCGAAGTGAAAGCTCCAGGAAGAGTGCCAAGAGTTGCCATTTTTAATTCTATGCCAATGAATATCACACCCTATCACATATGCGAGTATTCCATCATTCTTCAAGGAAGACAAAATATTTGTGCTTTCCATCCCATTGTCATATTAGACTTAGTGTGTTCAAAACCAAACCATTCAAATTTGGAATTGTCTTTTAACTTTTCTGATTTTCTCAGTTTTTTTATATTAGAAACCTCAGGGCCATCTTTAATGCTTCCTCTCACTTTATCTCTTCCATTTATTCTACAATTTAGTTCTTTGATAGTCACTCTCACAACCTACATGCCTGCATTTCTATTTCGAAAGAACTTTCAGAGCCTCTCACTTTTTTTCTGTCTTGAGTGACAAAAGTAAAGTATGCCTAAGACTCTGGCTTTATGTTGCTCTTTGCAAATTATAAATAAACTACAGTCATGTGCCGCATAACAATGTTTCAGCCAAGGACAGACCGTGTATACAACAGTGGTCCCACTAGATTATAATGGCTATACCATATAGCCTAGGTATTTAGTAAGCTATACCATTTAGGTTTGTGTACATACACTCTATGATGTTCGCACAATGCTGAACTCACCTAAGGACACATTTACCAGACCGAATCCCATCATTAAGTGAGGCATGACAGTAGTTTTCCCCCATTGACCTACCTCATTCAACCAAAGCACCTTAGTTTGTACAGTCCTGAAATATCTGGTTTACTTAAGCTTTCAAACTTCCTGATTTATCTCAGCTAAGGTCAATGGCATTGCTGTTTCAAGAGCACATGATGATAATTTCTCCCCACCATGGTTTTCCGCTATTCTTTCCTCCAAACTAATGGCTTTAATCTCGATTATCCAAACTCTATACAACTTGGAAATCCTAGCTCTGTACTTACTTCCCTACATCTAGTGTAATCCACTAAATTCTCAATGATGTCTGTCTTCTCTAATGTCCAATCACACCTGTAAACTAAGTAATATATACTAAATATAAACTTGATTTCATGCTGCAGTCTTTTTCACAACCAATTTTTTTATCTGGGTGCGATTCTCACAACCAGTTGACAGCGTCTTAATGGAAGATGCTTCATTCTATGCCTCTGTGCACAGATTACGTGTTCATTAAGCAGCTATATCAACAAGGGATACAGACTATGTCATCTAAAATTAATTTGCCTGAGGCCTTGAGAGGTAAAATAAACTGTTTATGATTATAATCTCAGTAGTAGTAGAGTCAGAACTTTAAACCTAGATTCTTAACTCTTAATCCGGAGATCTTGTCATCTCAAACTTTCTACTGTATTTAGATCATCTCATAATGTATTTGAAGTGCCAAACTGTTTCATAAGATTAATCCTAAAGATCAGAAAAAAATAATATGGCATAGCATATATACTCCCTCAGAGCAAAACGTTGGCATTATTTAATATTTAAAATAAATAATTTGGATGAAAGAAAAAGTCAGAGCTCTCAAACATTAGTACGCATCACAATTACCTAAAACGTGGTGTCTCCACAGTACCACTAATGTGCAAAAAAGACTTTGGTCCAGCAAGTGTGTATAGTTTAACAAGCTCTGCAGTTGTTCATGACTATTATGGTCTTTGAACCATACCTTGAACTGATGTGGTTGTCTATAGCTAAAGCACTTATGCAATGGAGTAAAAATTGTGGTTGAGGAGGAGATAGAAGACTCTGGAAATGCAATTTGGCATAGCTTTTGGAAAACTTACTTTGGGTCAGTCCCATAGTTCTGAAGGCTCTCCAGAATCAGCAAATGCTCTGAGAAAGCTGTTTTTATTGTTAAGCATCTGGGAGAAAAGAAAGATGAACGTTTCTCTTCATCAATTATTTTAAAAACTAGATTACAGTTGGCCCTTGAACAAGACAGAGATTAGGGGTGCCAACCTTCCCCAAGTCAAAAATTTGCCTTTAACTTTCCCCTGGGTTGTGACCACAAACACTGTGAGCCCTCCACCTCTTGAGGGGTGTGGTAGGGGTTCGTTATTTAAACGGTAGTTAATTACAGCAAACCCTGAGACAAATGGGTCTGAACTGGCTTGGTCCACAGAAATACAGTATTTGTGGATGCAGAACCATTTATTCAGAGGTGGACTTTTCATATATACTTATTCCACAGGATCCCCCAGCTCCCCACATTGTTCAAGAGTCCACTGTTGTTAAGTAGTTACTTAGTTTAGTTAAGTTATCCCTAGGTATCTGGGGGGTGGGGTGGGGGTTGGCCCTGTGGAACCTGAACACATGAAAAGTAGGCCCTCTGTACGCATGAGTTCTGCATACTTCAATACTGTATTCAGAATCCTTAGTTGGTTACATCCATGGATGAAGAACCTGCAGATACAGAGGGCCAACTCTACTTATTGAAAAAAAATTGCCTTTAAGTGCAGTTGTGCAGTTTAAACCCATGTTGTTCAAGGGTCAACTGTATTTAATAAAAACATAATTTTTTTTTTTTTAATTCAAGTACTACAAATATCTGTAACATACTGATTTGGCTGAATTAAAAATTAAAAAGAGACTTTGTGTTATCATGAAATTTCCTCCTGTACAGAAAAGAACCTAAGATGTTTTAATTGGCAACAGAATAAATGGGGGAAAAAAAAGCATTGTTTAGAAACATTGCTGAATGATCTCCTCTTGAGATACTCCTTCTATCTGATACTCCTTCTATCTGATACAACAAAGACTAAACACTTTTAAGAAACAAACTGTCACTGGATGTGATCGACAGAATAATGACCTTTCAAAGATATCGATGTTGGAATATCCACAACTTCTAAATATATTATCATGCATGGTAAGAGTGACTTTGCAGATGTGATTAAAGTTAAGGACCCTGACATGGAAAGATTATCTGGGTGGGCCCAGTCTAATCATCCTTAAAAATGGAAAACAGTGGAATAAAGGTGGGCCAGAGAAATTTGAGTTGAGAAGGACTTGATTCCCGGTTGCTGGCTTTGTAGTTGAAGAAAGGGGATCAAGGTCCTAGGAATGTGGCATTTTCTAGAAGTAGCAAAAGTGATCTCAGTTTATAGCCAGTTAGAAAATGGGTAAGTTGCTCCTACAATCTTAAGCAACTGGATTCTGCCAAAAAAAACCCCAAATGAACAAGAATGGATTCTTCCCTAGGACCTCCAGAAAGGAATGCAGCCTGCTGACGACTTGATTTTAGTTTGGTGAGACTCGTACCAGACTTATGACCTATAGAACTGTGAAATAATAAATCTGTGTTGTTTAAGAATCTAAGTTTATGGCAAGTTGTTAGATCAGTGATAGAACACTAATACACTGGCCTGCGAAGAATTTAAGTAAAAGAGAATATTTGATTTTAATAGGAAGGAAAGAGAGGTGCCTTACCTGCATGCACAATTACAAAAATGTCTTCAAGTGTCACCTCCCACACAGTTGCCAAGTTAAGAGTGTAAACTGACATATGGAAGACCAACGTTTACACTGGGGACCTGAGATAGATAACTGTGGTTCAACACCTTTAACTGACAAAGTAAATAAATTCAAGACCAAGTCAGGATTTAAATAAATATGCTCTTGACAATTCTAGGCAAACATGGATAAATAAGAGCAAGTTACAAGTAAAAAGAAACATAATTGTTCGCAGCACATGAAAAGAATTGGCTGTAAGTCAGAGACTAGGTGCATTCAACTCAGTATTCTCTGTCTCTCAGAGACTCTAAGGGTTTTATTTGTTCAAGCGTGAGTGTCTTCTTGTTGTTAACCTCAAAAACTAAGAAGTTACCCCCCATGTAGTGATCGAATTGTGGGACTGCCTTCTAGGAATTCGTATAAACATTTGTGAAAAATGTTCCTTGTATTCAAGGGTATAATAAATTCACTTGTTTTATTACCAAAGTGTAAACTTAAATATGTAAAATATCAGCTTGTTCTCGTACCCTAGAATCTGGAAAATTATTATTTTTTTATTCTATTTATGCTCTTAGTGAATTTGAGCAGCTTTATTGTACTTTTGGTGTTGTTGTTCTTGCCAGGTTTATTTCCCCACCAGTAAAACAAAGATAATATTAATATCTATATTACAAATTTATTGTGAGGATAAAATATAGTATAATATATGGGAGGAATAGAACAGCACCTGATACTTGTAACACTATTATAAATTTCAACTCTTAATGGCCTTATTATTTCTGTTAATTGCTTATTCTTATCTAATCTTTTATCATTTTCATTGCCTTTTAAAAAAGCCCCTCTGAAGATGTTGCTCATTTATTTTACATGTTACAGTTGGTTATTCATCCAGTTTTTTCATTGAACAATAACCTTCTACATTCAGGCATATGCTTAGTAATTCTCTACTTTCCAAGTGCTCAGTATCCAGCATCTTCAAATTAGAATGATCACTAAAAGTCATGTAGTACGTCATTAAGGCTAATGTAGTCAAACTGCAATAGCCACCAGTCTCCAAATCTCAGTGTCTTAACAGATTTAAAAGACAAGGTTATATTTCTTTCTCTTTCAAAGTTGGCTGTGAGTCCTGGACACTACACAACTTATCTGTGATGGCTGAGCTTTGCATCTCAAAGGAATATGTGTTCCCAGGACAACTGCAGCAGTGGAGAAGAGCATAGACAAATAAATATTTCCTTTTACATTTTTTTACCAAAGAAAATTTCATGGTCATGCCAAAACTCAAAAAAGGTAAGGAAATGTAATCTTTCATGTGTTAGCAGGAAGAGAGCCAGAGATATTGGTGTGTCTCACTAATGTCCCCATATGTATATATACCTTCACAATATTAATTAACAAACAGAAGTAGGAAACTGGCAAGCCAGGGTTGAAACATTCTGGTCAAACTATTTTATATGACTCATTTTTGGGCGTCATAGAGAGAACACTGGATGGTCTATTATTTTAGAAACTTATCACACTTCAATTCCAATGATGATAGATACAAATATGTCTAATGAAATTTGTTTCACAAATAGCAGATATTTAATGGAAATTTTTATAAATAACATATTTTTATTGAACACCACGGTTTATATTGTCTTAGCAATATGTATCAAATCTGCAATGATGTAGCCTTTCAATAACTTGTTATACTACTTACAGCTTATTTTTTCAATCTTGCAAATTACCATATACTTTTTAAAGGGAAAAAAAAGGCTTTTAAAGCAATTTCTCTAAACTATATATTTCTTTGAAGCAGATGTATTTCTTTTTTGAAGCAGTGTCCAAACCAATAAAAGTATTTTTGCCAAACGTATAAATTTTAATGCTTTACAATTATCCAAAATGATAACAGTACTTAGAACTTTTATATTCTATCTTTTTAAACATTGCTTTGCTATCTAGATGTTGGTATTCCCTTTTGGATGGGGCACTTTCATGTGTCTCACAGCTGAGCAATGAGAGGATCTACAAATATTAATTTCACTATCTCAGTGGCAGAAATGAAAACAGTTATTGAGACTTAGTCTGATTTCTCCAGTTCAATAAGTGTCTAAAGATCCTAAGATAGTGCTTCAATGAAATTTCATATTCAATTTTAAGTATTCCAGTGTGTCTTTCAAGTACAAACTTCTTGTTAACTATTAAGGTTCCATGGGTACCAGTTAAGCAGCAGCATGTAGTGAGTTTGTTTTCAAGTTCTTGGGATTTTAGAATTTGTATAATGATTTAGAAACTAAGTAGATCTTTAAAATGGATTCAGTCTTGCTCAAAGTGTGCTACCATTGACTGTGATAGAGTGTTACCCTATTTACTAGTCTCTCCATAATGATCATTTGAAATTTTATTGTCGGTAGATCTAACTTGAGTCTCATTCACTATTAACCGCATAACATCATATCGGTCAACAATGGATGGCATATACTATGGTGTTCCCATAAAATTATAAGAGAGCCGAAACATTTCTGTTGCCTAGTGATGTAGCCATCATAATGTCATAGTGCAATGCATTACTCACGTGTTTGTGGTGATGCTGCTGTAAACCTGTGCGCTGCCCGTCGTACAAAAGTATGACCTACAATTATGTACAGTACATAATACTTGATAATAAACAACTATGTTACTAGTTTATGTATTTACTGTACTACACTTCTTATCATTAGTTTAGAGAGCACTCCTACTTACGAAAAAAAGTTAACTGTAAAGCAGCCTCAGGTAGATCCTTAAAGAGGTATTCCAGAACAAGGCATTGTTATCAAAGAAGATGACAGCCCCATGATGTTATTGCCCCCGAAGACCTTCCAGTGGGACAAGATGTGGAGGTGGAAGACAGTGATAGTGACGATCTCGACCCTGTGTAAACCTAGGCTAATGTGTGTGCTTCTGTCTTAGTTTTTAACAAGGAACTTTAATTTTTTTTTTAAATTTTAACTTAAAAATAGAAAAAAGCTTTCAGAACAAGGATGTAAAAAAAGAAAATATTTTTGTACAACTGTATAATGTGTGTTTTAAGCCAAGTGTGTTTTAAAAAGTCAAAAAGTTAAAAAAAAGTTTATAAAGTTAAAAAGTTACAGTAAGCTAAGGTTAATTTATCATTAAAGAAAAATGTTTTTTTTCTAAATTTAGTGTAGCCTGAGTGTCCAGTGTTTATAAAGTCTACAGTAGTGTACAGTAATGTCCTAGGCCTTCACATTTGCTCACTACTCACTAACTCACCCAGAGCAACTTCCAGTCTTACAAGCTCTATTCATGGTAAGTGTCCTATACAGGTATAAAATTTTTATCTTTTATACCATATTTTTACTATACTTTTTCTATGTTTAGATACACAAATACCATTATGTTACAACTGCCTACAGTAATCAGTACAGCAACATGCTGTATAGGTTTGTAGTCAAGGAACAATAGGCCATACCATGTAGCATAGGTGTGCAGTAGGCTATAGCATCTAGGTTTGTGTAGGTTCTCTCTGTGATGTGCGCACAACAACAAAATCACCTAAGGACACATTTCTCAGAATGTTACCTCCATTCTTAAGCAACTCATGGATGTAATTAGAGGAAATACAAATTTTGAAATAAATACGGCCAAGCATATGAGCAAGTTCATGAAGGTAGATGTTTTTTCCATCAAGGTCAAGCAATGTCTACTATATTATAACAGTATGAGACTGTTTTTTCTGAAATGCTTCTGTTATTATTTCACCAATGTGTGCTCTTTTAGCAGTCGTTATTCAAGAAAATGAATGAAGAGATGTATAGAGTTAGGATTTTTAGGATGACTCACCTGACAATCTCTCCATTCTATCAGTTATTCTTTGGAAAAGTCTCATACTTTCCAATCCTTAATGTTATTACCGTAAGATGGGATTTTATCACTTCATCCATAGCTTTTTGCATCTCTTTTCCAAACTGACCTATTTCACTGATCTCATTTAAAAGTTGTTTTATTATGTCATTAATTTGTCTTTCAGTTACAAGTCTCATCATGTTGAAAGCTCTTTTTGGTACTAGGGAAGGCATGTGTTCTTATACCGTGGCTTAGCCTAGGAGCAATAGGCTATAACGTATAGCACAGGTGTGTGCTGGGCTATAGCATCTAGGTTTGTGTAAGTACGCTGTATGTTTGCATGACAGCAAAATCATCTAAGGACACATTTAGTTTTAACACCAGATTCAACATGTAGGCAAGCCACTTAATCTTTGTATTCTTATGTGTAAAATAGTGATAATGATTTTTCCTTCAAAGGGCTCCTTCATCAAGGTGCTGTCATGAAGAATAGATGATCCATTTACAGAGAGACTAATGAAGCATCTGGCACGTAATAGACACTTGTTATGTTAATTCTTTTTCTCTACATATTTACTAGTCAAGTTACAGCTTTACATCTTTAAAAAATAAAAATTGAACTGTAAAATTTTTGCCTCTAATTTTTCCATTCCTCTCTGTGACATGAATTAAATATCAGAAAATTATATTTTGCCTATGTGCCTAATATAAAGTGGATATTTTTGTATGTACTACATAGTTATAAAGACAAAACACTCTACAGGGTTGTATGTTAATAACAATGTAAAGTGCTCTTTGTGGGCAATTTAATTGATTTTAAGGCCAATTTTATGATAAAAGATTCTTGCCTTACATGATAACTTTAGCATCTAATCTTGTGTGACTTCACTTTACTATCCAACATATACCCTCTTCCATGTACACACACAGTTGCTCCTCTAAACAGCTCACAACATGCTTGATTAGTTCCACTTCCATCACTCTGTGCATATGATCTCACTCATCTGGATATGTTCTCTCTTTCCTTCTGCCTGCTCATATTTTATTTACTTAAACATCAATGCGGCCCTTGGTAATTACTCCCATCTTCATTGATTTATCTCACCTTTAAATTCCTCCATTATAATTTGTGTTTCAAATATAACCATATAATTCATATAATTAAATAAGGCTTTGTATAATTTACCATTTTTTGTAACAGTTTTGCCTTCTCAACTAGGTTAAATGCTTCCTGAGAGTAGAGCTATAGCCTGATTTTTTCTTGAACACAACCTAAGACTTGATTAAATAGATTATTCATTTAAGTCAAACTTATAAATTGATAAAAATAGATTTAATTTCCTATTTTTTCCCTTCCACATCTCTCACCCTCCTGTATCCCTTTTAGCAAATCCAGGCATATATTCACAATTTCACACTTACCTTTTGTATAATAAAAATGCAAGTAAAACCTGAACCATGTTACTAGATGAACAAAACACAAGTTGATTGATGCTGAAGAACTGGCATTAGTCTTAAAGTCTCAGGTACACTCTCCATCCAGTGCTGACTCAGTAAACCACTCCATTTCTTTCTGCAGGCCATATAGTTCCAGGATAAATTTTTTCCCTCATGTTACTTCCTTACTAAGGTCCATTACACTGTCTCCCTCCCTAACTTTCTAGAATGTTTCTTAAGAAAAGGACATATATCTTTTATATTAGAGAGTTTTATATTGAATAAACACAGACTCAAATAGGAGTAGACCATTGTTCATAATAACAAAGAAGCTACAAAAGCTTCAGAAGTCTTATAAATTAAATGATTATTTAATTATCTCCAGAACTGCTCTTCCTATTATTTTGGTATTACAGCCTTCATAATTTTCAAATTTTCTATAATGGAATTTCATTTATTAAAAACAAATAAAAATGTTCAAATTCTTCCCAAGTGTAAATTTATTTCTAATATGGAGATATTTCCTTACTTCAATGAAGGACATATTGTTTTCGTAGTTCTAAAACATCTTCAAATCCACTTGGGTTACTTAAAATATAAAAGGTCCTTGAGTTTTGTACCTGGAGATTGTTATTCAATAGCTCTGGGATGGAGCCTGGACATCAATATTTTTAACAAGCTCCCATGGTGATTTTGATACACAGAAAGGGGTGAGATCTGGGAAACACTGCATTTTACTGTTGGTAAATATAGAACAATAGCTGTCACCTGTTTGACACTTGGCAGGCCCCCATTTAAGTTGTCAGCTAGGGGAGCTTCCTAATACATCTTCATGTCCAAATTTATGTACTTAAAAATGTGCAAAGCCAACCTTTGCTTCTTTACTAACCTGAATTTAGCCAAAAAATATAATTCTTCTAGACAATTCAGGAATAATTTGGGTAGCAGTGCTGGGATTACAATAAAATATTTCCTTCTTCAAACAAGACAGAGTGCTGTGAAAGTCATAAAAGTTCAGTTTATTTGAGGTGACTTCTATCCCAACATATATAAAAAATAGAATTTAGTTTTAATTTGTACGTGGTTACTATAAATTTTAACCAAATGTTCAGGTATTTTGAACATACCTATGTTATATGAAACAAAAAATGACTGTTACTCTTTGTTGTTTCATGAGAAAAAGCTGTCAATTGTTGGTTCATTTAACAGTTTTCTATAAGTTACTCAATTCCTGAAGTGGTAAGCAAGTCTTCTGTAGTAAAATGTACAAAGAAAGCTAACATTTTATCAGATGATTTAAAATCAGTCCAATATCTACTCAGTCATAATTCCCCTTTTTTAAAAATATGGAAGTAAAGAAGCAATATGCATATTAATTTAGGTTATCAGAAATTTATTTACGGAGGTATTAATGTCTGTGATATATCTTCTAAACCAAAACAATTTATACAGGTATCTGAAACTTATAATTCATGAGTCTTTCAAGTTCACTATTCACTATTTTTTAACATAAACCAAGTTATAGTGCAGAGCTGTAAAAAAAAAATCTGAAAACAATTAAAACAAAATTAAACCAAGAGATAGTTAGCCAAATAAACTCACTTCATAAAAAATCATCACAATAATGTAGCTAAAAGGGTATATCACTTTTTTTTCTTTTTTTTTTTTTGACTGGTAAGGGGATTGCAACCCTTGGCACGGTGTAGTCTGCACCACCCTCAGCCAGTGAGTGCACCGGCCATCCCTATATAGGATCCAAACCTGGGGCCTTGGCGCTACCAGCGCCGCACTCTCCCGAGTGAGCCATGGGGCCAGCCTGGGTATATCACTTTTCTAAACTTGTAATTAAGATTTGCATTATTAATGCCAAGGATATTCCTGATAATTAGTCATAAGTATATAAAAAGGAAAATCTTATTAAATAAGTCCACCATCATCTAGAAAAAAAATTAATAATAATACGAAGAAACATCTAATAAAATTATCTTTGAATAAGAATGCTCAGATACATATTTTTACTTATCTATTTACAGTGCTTAAAGATTATTTGATTATGGAGAGGTAAACTTAGAGTCCACTGTGTTTCTAACAGATCTTATTTTAAACCACAGACATGCAGCATTATAATTTCCTTTTTAGTTTTGAAGGAAACATTTATCTTTACTATTTTTTATTATTATCCTTCTTACAACAAATGCTTCCATTTATCTGTTAAAATAGAAAAGTGACAAAAGCTGGTAAGAAAATGTTATGAAATTTCCAATTGGAAGAACAAGGGCTGTATCAATACAATTGTTTCAGACTAGAGAAACAGTGTATGAACTGGCTCCATACTTCAGGCTTATAGAGGATTAGAAAACCAATGAGGCAGAACACAATAAAAAATGAACAAGGTAGGCTACAAATATGACTTTTAGTTTACACGCTCTACTACTTAACTTATATGGACTAACATAGCCGAGAGTAATGGAATTTTAATGTTTCATCTTAGATGCACTGTCAAGCACAGTAGTAAAAATTACAACTATAATTATTTTGTATTAAGAAATGGAAATATCCTCTTTAATATATAACTTATCATTTTCCTTTAAGTTAAAATCACAAAGTACAAAATTTGTAATAAATCAGTTTCAAAGTATATACACAAATATGTGCAGAATAGCTTATACTTATTATTGCTAAACTTTTGAGTATAACTTTAGAGTACTTTGAAGGATTAAAGCAACAAAGAGGTTTAATAGTGTTAAAAAATATGAAATAGTGTTTCTTGATTTGAAATGTTTCTAAACCAACTTTTTTTTTTCCTTTTTTTTTTTTTTTGGTATGGGGCACATTTGAATGTTTTCAACAGAGGTGAGCAGTTATAATTGTTAAGTTATTAGGGTATGGCCTAAGTAAATATAAGTATCATTGTTAAAATTAAATAGTCCTTATTTAAAGAGTAGTTATTATTTTAAGCCCCAAACCAATGGAGATTGGTAAAAATTTGCTAAGTTTACAAGGGACCTCTGAGCTTTCGTGAAAAATGACTTCAATTTGCTTACAGAGTAGAACACTGAAAACAATAAGCTACAAATAAATGTAACTATCATTTCCCATAATAAGATGCAAACTGGAACATAGAAATAATTTTCCTAACTCTAGAATCTATGTTAAAGTGAAACAAATTGAGATGATAAAACTCACTGCCTACATGTAATCAATGAAACTTAATTTGAATATAGATACATATAACAAAGGAAAATGAAATGATGAATTGCCAAGCTACTTCATAAAAGCTCTATCACAACTTGCATTTGTATGTTTCATACAAACCACAAAATCTGAAAACATCCTTGTCTTGTGAGGATAATGTATGCCTTTTATTAAAAAGAAAGGCAAAACATTTTATGGATTCCTTTTTATCAGTAACACTATGAACTTAAGATTTATAAGTACAGAGCATACAGGCTACAGAGTGCACATGCAGTAATATATCTGGAGAAAGTGAATTGCAACAAGATATCATGGTCCAAGATAATATCTTCCTATTGTTTTCAACTATCCTGTTCATAGCTAACAAATTATTTTCATTTGAAATTTCTAGTGGTGAGTCTAATTCAGGGTTCCATCTTGACACTAACCTACAGCTCAATCATTTTCTTAAAATATTCGGTATTCCTGCTGTTATGTAGAATTTTTCTTCATTACTATATGTGTTATTTCATGTAAGTAGATACATTTTTTTTAAGATCCCCCAAAGGTATTACTTGCAGAGATTCTTGTTTGAAATATCAGCTCACACCACACTCAGTAAGTTTTTATTGCTCAGATTTCAATACCAGTTTACTGTGCATATCATGCACTGGCCTGCACACCCAAAATCAATTTATAAGGTACAAACTCTAAATGAAATTTGAGCTGGATATAAGTAGAAGTCCTTCCATTATTAAAATGTATTTTCTAACTTCAGGGCAATAACGTTTTTTAGGTGTAGTTTTTGAAAACATTTTTACACAGCCCAGTTTGTTTGCTTACTTAAATTTTACTGTCACTCAACAACTAAAGTAGCCATAGAAAAATTATAGTTTTAGATTTAAAAGTTCATTAAGGTAAATGCACTGTTTAAGAAAATTGTTAAATAATACATAATAATATTTATCACTTATTATACCAACAGGAATAAAATAAAAAGCATTTATTGAATGGCTGGATGAATGAGTGGATGGATAAATTGATGGGCAAATTGATGGATGGATAGATGGATGAAAGGAATGATAAATAAAAATAGTGGGCAGAACTGTAAAAAATAAAATAGGTTTATCAATCAACATTAACTTTCCTAAAAGAAAGATCTGGAGCTGAAGTCAAAAAAGCAAAGCAAAATTTGAAAATTGCGAGTTCAGTTTACCTAGAAAATAGGTTATAGTGGGATAAAGAAAGTTTGGGGAGGACAGGAAGAAAAATAAATGCAAATGAGATTTGGTAAAATTTGCAGTCATTGAGTTTACACTATTTTACATGGGTAATGATCCTTTATAACAAGTATTTTCATTTACACATTTCAACCATCTTATTTGTAAAAATTAAACTTACAATTCCTGAGTGATCAAACACAAAGGGACAAGTCACAGGTTGATGACTCAGGAATCACAAAAAAGAAGTATAAGACAGAGTATTTCTCATGACCCACGATAGATTTACTGTAAGAAACCTTTAACTAGTTTTGCTGCCTTACTGTGGGAGAATGTTGATATTGTATTGAGATTTATGTTTCTAAGGTGAAGTTCTCACCATTTCATCCCATTGCTTCTAATTTTTCTCATGATTTCCCTTTGCCTTAATGGTAAAACCCACACTTCGGAAGAAATACAAAAACCCTCAAGATATGGCCTTATTTTTATGCCTTTGTCCTTCTGCACACAACAAACATGGTGCTTATTGGTCATTCCCCAAAGCTTCAATCATCTGCAGTAGACTCTGGAACTGCCCTGCTTAAACACCCTTCTGGCTTTACCCAGTAAAAACTCCATGACCTCAAACAAGTTCCTTGATATTTAAACCCCATTTTTTTCATCTGTGAAATGGGAATAATAATTGTAATAACTTCTTTATAGGGCATTTTAGGGACTTGAAAAATTCATGACAATTCATTAGTACACTTTCTGGCATCTTCAATGAACAAATATTTATCAATTGTATTATGTGCAATACATAGGTGCTAGAGATACAGATACAAATAAAACATAGCAAAAAAAAAAATCCTTGCTTTCATGGATTCCATTAAATATAATTATTAAATAAATATTAGTTTCTATTATTAATAACAATTCTTCAAGACTCAGCTTAAACATCCTTTCCTCCAGAAAGCCTGCCCTTACTCCTTCCTAGTCTGCTAAGGTGACCCTCTGTTATGGCTCGAATGTTTGTGTGCCCTCCAAATTTCATGTTGAAGCGTGATCCCCAATGCAACAGTATTAATAGGTGGAGGCTTTAAGAGGATCTGCCCTCATGAATGGGATTAGTGCCTTATCAAGGGCTGAAGGGAACTAGTGAGGCCATTTTGCCCGTCTGCTCTTCTGCCACATGAGAACACATCAACAAGGCACCATCTTGGAAGCACAAAGCAGCCCTCACAGGATATCGAATGCTAGTGCCTTGATCTTGGACTTCCCAGCTTTCCAAACAGTAAGAAATAAATTTCTAGTATTTGTAAATTATCCAGTCTGTGGAATTTTGTTATAGCTGCAGGAATAGACTAAGGCACCCTCTCACGTGCTCTCTTTACACTCTCTGTCTTAATACCTAACACCTTTTACTGCTATTGATTATAACCTCTGCAGTGGTCCTATGATCTTTGAGGGTGGAAACCAAGGTTTATTTACCTTTCTCTTGCCAGGTCCTGGCATAGTGTGCAGCACACAGTTGGAACTCACAAAGCATTTATGGAACGATGGTATTCACCATTTTAATACAGGATTCACAGAATCAACAAAAACCGATTTTAAATCACTTGTACTTTCAAACTCCCTTTTTTGACACCATGGTCCAGCCTTCTGTCCTAAATGATTCTTTAGACTCAATTACACTTGAGAAATTAACCTAACATATGCCACTATAGGATCAACATTGAGGAAATAGGCCCCATGTTGAAGAAGGAAACACAATGACACGCAATTAAGATTATGTAAATCAGTTTTTAAAAGGGTGTTTTTGAAATGAGTAGACTGTCTGAATAAGGGGTGCAACCTCCATGAGAGACGAGTCTTTTGCTAGTCTGGTTCACTGCTGTAGCCACAGAACAATACCTGACATACGGTAAGCGCTCAGCAAATAGTGTGGAAGGAAGGAAGAAAGGAGTAATATGAAGAAATGTCTGATTTGCATTATTAATATAACCTGTAATGAGTATAGGCAAAACTAGTCTCAATAAATGAGTTATCAAATATATATGAATATATATTTAAAAATATGATACATATGTTTAAAGCAAATATAATACATATTTTACTATGTATAAAATGACTTCATTTTTAAATATATGACTTAGCTTTCTATGGCTTTTATTTAGAAAATTTGGTATTTCATATTAAAATGTAAAGATGTACTCATTTAAGTTAAAAAATCAAGGGTGAAACAAAGTTTGTTTCATTGACTATCAAAGTAGCCAGAATCAGATTATTCAGTTTTTGGTCAGTCTTCCATTTAGCTGATAGAAGTTTGTGTTCTGTTGCCTGTGAAAACTGACACATCTTTATGCTGAATAGCTACAAACATAGAGACATAGGGAAATGAAGAAATGCATTGCAGAAGTGATACAAATATGTTAATAAACTAACTCTCTTCACTTGAACTAGTTTCTCTTTGCAACTCTTTCTACACAGAGAAATTGGTTCAAATATCTAGATCATAATCTGTTCAAGGGAGAATAAACTAAATGATGACAACATTTTGAGTGTGAGAAAAAGATAAAATATTGAAATGAGTGGACAGTACACGATGCCAAGAGCCTTGGATGGGTTCCTGAGCTTAATAATTATGTGTTTAGACAAATTATATTTTTGTATGTGACAAAATATCTCATTTGCTGGTGGAATTTCCATACCAGTCAGACAATTCGTGGATGTCAAAAAGCTGATTTCTGCCTCGAACATGTACAGGGGTCAGGTAGGTAAGGTAGCTGACTAAACACAGTTTGATTGTGTCAACTAGGCCGCTTCAGACAAATGTCACCATCCCAAATATGCATCCATTTTGATAAGCATTTAAGAGAATTGAGGAAACTTCATTTTTATATAAAATCTGATTTTTTAAATATTCAAAACAAATGATTTTTTTTAAAAAGACTCTTTTCAGACCAAAAAAATATAGAACTGAAGTACGGTTTCTGGTCTGGATTAAAAGAAGACTGGATGTGCTCGCACACACACGAACACCAAAATTTGGGGTTTGATTTTTAAGGCTTAACAGCCCCTGTGCTCTTGAAGTACAGGACTTACAGTTTAAAATTATTTATTTCTCTGCTTTTCTCTTCTGAAATATTCTCTTGACAATAGCAGGGCCCCAAAGGGTTGGCTCAGATGGTCTAAATAGCTGAATGTGAACATACCCAGTAAACCAATTATCTTGTTCTTGTCTATAAAGCAGGAACTAAAGTACTTACTGAGAATAAACAGCATACTACAAAGCCAAGGCAAGAAATATATTAACATCTCCCTATGTATAATGTGCTCCCAAGGACAGTTTTAGTAACAATTACAAGAAAACTACTTAAAAAAAATTATCAGTGTAATTCATTCACCTCAATCGAAATGACTATGCATTTAGCAAAGAAAGCATTTATGTGCCCTTGATTAACATGGCAGATTTATTTATAATCTGCCACTGTAAACAAATAATCTATTCTCTCCCTTTGCCTTATCAGGGATGCTCTTCTGCATTTCTGCCTGCCTGTCTTCACACGCTCTGACATCTGCCAGTTCTGCAGCAGACACTGCCATTGTGAAGTCTAAGTTTAAATCACTCCATCCTCTGGGAATATTCTCAACAGACATTTCCTTGACACTTAGAAAATTCAGTCTCTAGTGCAACCTTACATAGAGTTCATAAAGTAAAGTAACCTGCTTTTTGAATCACATTCTCATTTACTACATATCGTCAGAGGTTATTCAATTTATTCTAACAGAATTGGAGATGCTTTGTGTTTTCATTATGAATGACCTGTGACCGCCATAAAGGCATCTGAATTGTTGTCAGTTCCTGCACATCAGATATGTCAGACGCACATTAGATATGTGTCTTTTCCACTCTTATCATATATTAAATGAAAAAAAAATTCAATTTTTGTACATTCTTTGAAATAGAATATTGACAAGTAATTTAAGCACCATTCACTAGGGAAAACATATAAAGAGTATTTCAATTTCAAATTAAATTGCTAAAAATGAAAATAATATGACTGTAGACTCAAGTTTTTTACCAGTAGCAATAGCCACAATATAACTAGTGGCACAAGCTGCAATGCATTCATCAAAGGGAAAATTAACCTGTTCTGATTTATGTATGCCATTTGGAGGTTGGACTTGTTTGCTAAGCAGTCACTGTTGAATATTTTCTCTACTTATTCACTGAATAGTTTTATAAAGGGGAGCAAAGTTGAATAGGCAAAGGGAAGTGTTCTAACTTCTGTGACACAACGTCTAATACCTAGAAGGAATAAAGACATGTTATCTGAGCCTTAAGAATACATGCACATTCTCTCTTCTATTTTCTCTCCTGTTCTCAGAACAAGAAGGCCACATTCTTTCTAATGCTAACCTTTTCCCAGCTCACTCCATCCCATCACTTCTCCCATCTTTCAAAAACATTCCCCAATAATTTTTTTTTCATTTGCTTACAAATTCAAATTATTCTTTATCTGATCCTTACTTTAAAATTATGCTAAAGTCTACCTACTCTAAAAGCAAAATTCCCTGCACTCTCTCACAGTATTATCTATTCTCTCTCCTTTCCCCTGGACTGAGTCTTACTGAAAGGATCATGTGTTCTTCCTCACTTCTCTATAGGCTGTAAATCCCAAGGTTCTAAATCTGGAACCACCCTTGATGGCCCCCAGGAAGCTACATAGTAGATCCACTGGCCTTCTTCAGTCATGTGACATTTGTAATTAGCCCTACCACCCTGGAGATCCCATTTTCTCCTTGTTCCCTTCCTACCTCTCTAGCTGTCCCTTCCCTCATGCTCCCTTCTCTTCCATTCAATGTAGACATTCCCTAACATATTTAAGTCATTTGCTTTTCTTTCACAGGTTCAACAGTCACAGAAGATCATTAGATTAATCTTCCTAAAGAAGCTCTAACTATTAAAAGGCTCTAACTATTCTAGATACGTCTGGACTAGAGACATAGTAAAGCATTGTGCTTTAGGTTTAAATGTCAACTTTGTCACCTACTAGCAGGGAGACATAGAGCAAAACACAACTTCTCTGTCTTCATTCTCTTACCTGCAAAATGGGGATAATAAGGACCCCTACTTTATTGTGGTGAGAATGAAGTGAGTTCATACACGCAAGTGGTTAGAATAGTATGAATGGCATTGTAAACATTCAACAAACAACCTACATTCCTATTACACATGTCCTTCTTTCCAAAGTTGGTCTTCTCCCCAAGTCTTGATTTTTTTTATGTCCTAAATTAGTCCACATTCTGTAGGCTCAGCTCAATAACCATCTTTTTCATGAACACTTATTTCACTCTCTCATTAGATGGCCTCTGAAGGAGCACTTTTGGCTTAAATTCCAAGCAGAGGCTTCCTGTTCATCTCCCACCCCTTAACTCAGATAGTACCTCCTCTGTGAGTCCTAAGTTGTCCACCCAAACTAGAGCAATCTCCTCCACCACCCATCCAGTCTTCCCCCAACTTTGTTCATTTTTCTTTATATCATTTTAAACATTCTGAAACTACACTATTTATTTGCTTGTGTATTTTGAGTCCTCTTTATAAATTGTAAATTCCTTGAGAGCTGGGACTCTATTTTTCATGATAGTAGTTCTCATGTCAAGAATGCTGCCTTACATATAGTAGAACATCCAGAATATTGCCTGAATAAATATATCATTTTCTGATACTGTCATAGAAATAACTGTTACTTATTGAAACAATGATGACACTTTATATCTTTCATATTTCTTACTCTCTAGCTCATATTGAGGTAATTTGTGAATATATGTTACTTTGCTCATTAGACTCTTAAGCTCCTGAGATCAGGAACCAAGCTTTATTCATCTCTAGTCTTTTTTTTGTTTGTTTCCACTTTGCAAGTACTTTTTCACATATTGATGATCAATAAACATTTGTAGACTAGATGAATTAGCAAATGTGTGCCAAATCTCTCTCTGTGTAGCCAATTGAATATCTAATTGGCATTAAAAGACATTAGAGCTCTGGAGTTATTGTGAAATATCTTCTAGGAAATTAGACTCCAAAGCACTCAGCTGTTAGACTTGAAATAAACCATTGCATTCAATATAATCCACCAAAAAAGTATGGTTTATGCATTAAATCTGCCAATAATTTTTTTCAGTGATACCAATAATAATATAAAAAACATGCTACAGATACCTACACAGCACAGAAATAGGAATTAAGAATGTCACATAGATGAATAAAAATAAATAAGTGGAATAGAATAAATATATGAGACAAAAGCTAATAGCAGTCATTGTCTTTAAATCAAGAATAATTATAGCATAGAAATGCTTGAAGTAATGCTAATAAGGGTAACTGAAGGCAATTTATTTTAAAAAATAAAAATTAACTGTTCAATTAAAAATAAATTGAAGCTTCAATATAAGAAGTTAACTGAAGAAGATTCATCAGAAATGTGTTTTTAAAACCACATAAAGTAATATTCATCTAGACAAACTTTCAACTATTAGGGCAAATCAGACAGAACTGAAATGTTATTAATGTCCCCAGAGGCTATTAATCTGAGTCACTATGAACACTGTTTCATATTGTTGCTTATTCATTTTTAATGAAAAATAAGTGACAAAATAACCTCTGGCAAAGCATTTACGAGGATTTTTCAAGATAATTTTTGTCATAAAGTTCATGTTAAAAAAACTGCTTTCAAACAATTATATGTGTTTTGCATATTTCACGAGGTTACTTCAAAAAGTTTGTGGAAAAATAGAACTCAAAGACAATATGAATCTTTCCATGAACTTTCTGCAGTACCCTTGTATTTTGAAATAAGAGTATAAAATTTTCAAATTATCAGAATTATTTTTTTCTTAAATATTGTTTTAATGAGAGATTACTGCAAAATGGATGATTTGACTTACACTTAATGGCATCATTTTGGTGAACGAGTTAGAGACATTACAAGAATAACCCAAGAACTCTTCAACAAAAAACAGATGGAAACAAGAACATTTAGGATATATTTTAAAACTCCAGATCAATTTGTTCTCCTATGCGGAAAAACACCTATTTTATAATAACATAAAGCTCCTTCTTTTTATGAAAAACGTTTTAAAATATTTTCTCTTGGGGCCGGCCCGGTGGCGCACTGCTACTGTGCGCCGCTTGGGAGCACGGCGGCCCTCCCGCCGAGGGTTTGGATCCCACATACAGACTGGCTCCCGCTCACTGGCTGAGCGAGGTGCGGGTGCAACACTGAGGGTTGCGATCCGCTGCCGGACACGAAAAAAGACAAAAAAAAAATATTTTCTCTTGTGAGTAAAAGTACAGATTTTCAGCATGAGGATACTTCAAAAAGTTCATGAAAAGAATTGCATTACCTTTTATTTACATTTTTCCATGAACTTTTCGAAATACCATCCTATGTATCATAAATAAATGTTTTTCAGTTATAAAACTTTTAGCAAGCTTACACTGAAACATTTCTCTCTTACAAGCTCAAATCTGCTTAGTATGTGTCTTATAATACCTATTCCTTCTTTTCTTTTGACATCCCCAATTATCCTGCCTTTATTCAAGTTATAGCATCTCTTTTACGTACTATTAAAACAATATCTTTTTATTTATTAATGTCTGCCCCTTTGCTCAGTTTTTCTTATTTCTGTTTCTACTAGCCTTCATCATTAAGCATAGTCTACTCACTGCTTATATTATGATCTTTCATTATTTTGAGTAAAGTCACAAGTGACTCCTTACAATTGCCTACAGGATATAATAAAAAATGTCTTAGCCTTGCATGCAAAGGGATCATGATTTAGTTTTTCCTTTCAGCAGCTTTTGCTGTAAGTTTTTTGTATTTCTTTGCTCTAGCAATTCCAAGTTTGTAGAGGTTTCCTAAACATGCCAAACAATGTCATGACTCTTTGCATTTCTGTGTTCTACTTCTGCTTTTAAAAAAATGCCTCATATCATATATTGGTTTGGCAAAATACTACTCATTCTTTGAAAACCGGCTTAAGATTGAACTTATCTCTGAGGGCTTCCTTAACATACGTGGGCAGAATTGGGCTCTGTTCCCTGTGATTCTAGAATATTTTGTATGAACTAACTTGTTTTACTGCACAATCTACTCTGCACTGTAATTATTTGTATTCTTATGCATGCTACCAAAACCTAAGCTTTTTGAAGTCTGGTATTATATTTCACTCCTCTTCAAATGTGTAATAGAAAGATGAACGGATGGATGATTTTTGATCTTTTATTTTAATGGTGACATTATACATTTCTTATAAGTTGACATATTTTAATGTAATCAATACATCAATAAATCTCTAATACTATTACTATACCTTAATACATCATCAAATTCTACAACATTTGAAATAACTGACATCCCAGCAACTAATTTACTTTCTAAGGTGTCACTATTGTTGAGATCAATTCAGTGATCTCCTTTGAAATATGGATTTAGAAAGACACATGAAAGTAATGAGTATAGAATTCACTTTTTTTTTTGTCAGGTGTATTCACCTAATAACAAAATGAAAGTTAAAAATTCTTTAACTGTGTTTCTGGTATTTTTATTTTATGCCTAGAAGGCATCTCACATTATGCTACAAGCTGCCACAATCTGCGACTTTTTTCTAGATATATTTCCAATAAAGAGGCACTGACAAAAATAGAGTGACAGAGGGTGACTTTAAAGTCAACCACTCAGTCACAGATGTGCTCCTAGAAATGCATTAGTGTCCAGGAACCAAATTACATGCCACTGAGTTAAATCCTAGCAAACTGATACTGGTAATAATGTAATCAACTGAAGAAAGTGCCACCAAGTTGTGTTATCAATGATTCTTGGAGTTATAATAGCAGCATATTTCCATTAGAAAAAAATACCTATGTTTTCCTTCATAGGAAAAAAACACACACAAGCAGTTTGCTAGATATTTTTAGTATAACACTCTGTCATGCATGTGTTAGACAAGAGGATAGTAAACAGCTATGAACTTTGATTCTCAGTTTTCCTCACATAGGGAAAGAATTCGCTGAAGTGTAAAAAAGAGAAAATAAAAATAACTTCAGAGAAAGCTGGAAGCAAGGAGGCCAGGAGATTAGCAAGGATAAAAAGAACAATTGAGGGGATGTTTATGAAATAACCACTCTTTCAGATAATATTAATTTTCCCCAGGTAATATTCAGTAGCAATTTCATAGTTTCAGAACCCCAATACTTTTTTGCTATTTACAATACATATGTTCAGAAAGCAACAGCTTCTGAAAAACGACCATCATGCATCTCTTTTGTCAATAAAAGTCTACAATGTCTGAAGAATGACATCTAAATATTCCTTAAATCACTCATATGGTTATTGCATTAATAGTGCAATGCAGCCATAGAACTTTGTTTTGTGTCAACATTATAAATTCCATTCTTTAATTTAAAACAGGTACTGGGAAGATCTCTCATCAGTTATGTTATGACTATTCTTTTCACCAAAAGTTTGCATGTAATTTCATAGATATAAGTTTCTGATTCTGGACACAAGAAATCCTGTGCTCATAGATTCTTGTGGAACTGAATTTTCTGAGTATTTTAGAATATTTGGTGCATTATGACCAGACAATTGGATACCACTGATTCGTGGGTTTTCATAATTCTCTAAAAGTTGATTGGCTGAAAGCAAAGACTATATACAAGTCTACTTCTAGCTGATTAGAAGCATACGTGTAGATAATACAATAACAAGTTTATTCAAATGGGTAACCTTGCTGAAATGCAAGGTATCCTCAACTAAGCAGCTCTCCATGTTTATACAAATCATGGTACAAATGACTTTCTGTTAAGACCCTTGCCCACTTCTGTACATTTACAAGGCTCAGGGCTTTTTCGAACACCATTGGGGCTAAGAAACCAATTTAAACCTAAATAAATGCTTTGTTCTAGTTCAAGGTTATTGGTTGAAGTTATTAATAAAATAGTCTCAAATGTAAGTACTTTGCACTCTTCCACATGAAGGAAATAAAAATATGGTAAGTCATAGTCTTATTTTCAGGATTAAAGTTAAGTAAAACTACAGATATTAAGAAAGTACAATACAACATGAAAAGTACTAGAATCCAGGTACACATGAAGGGCACAGGAGATGAACCATTCAAATACAACTCAGAAGGATGGAAACATATGATACCCTAGATAATATCGTGTACACAAGAATTAAAAATTTAAACACTAGTAACTCTGACTTAGTGCTACTTTACCTAAAAGTCTTATCACCTTCTCTACAATGTAACTTACACTTAGAAAAATGAATTGTCTTTTAATTTCTAAAAGAGACTAAATTACTTCCCATTTTTCTGCTTTGGTTTGTGTCGTTCACATTGTCTGACTTCTAATTTACTTGTGATTTCTCATCATTTTTGATCTATCTCCTGTGTTATCTCCCCCATTAATTCACCTCTGGCTCCTCAGATAATATTTAGTTACTTTCCCTGCATGCTATCAGAGCACTTTATATTTATTGCCACTTCATAACTTAGCATCAACCTACCTGTAGGCTTTGTTTTCCAGGCAGTGTAATTGTTGAGGATATGGCTGTACCTCATTCTTCTCTCTAACTGCCTCACTGTTTGATATACAAAAAGTGCTCAATAAATGTGTATTAGATGAATATATGACTGTATGCATTAAAGCACCCAAGATTATTTAAGAGCAGTTTGTGACTCCACAGTGTGATAAGCAGGTTGTCACCCTTATTCATCTGCCTTTACTTAAACCCATTTTTTTCTGTTACATTCCCATCTTTGAACATTACCTATAAAACACTACCCAAACATTATCAGTGAGAATTTTGGTGGACATAGACAACTTTCTGAGACAAAGCAAGATGCAAAATTTAAGTTGTGGGTTGCCAAGAAGACATTTCACCAGTAAGATCTAACTGTGACAACCATCTTGCCTAGAATTTTATGTTCTTAACAATGCTTGGTGTTTATTTTAATGACATCCCCAATATCTCTTTACAGACATCATCTAACCCAATGATTCTATCAAATGTAGCCACTGAACTCTGGAGGGGTTCTTACAGTACTTGATGCTCCAGACCACCTGCTTAAAAAAAAAAGAAGAAAAAAGCATATGATAGTCACTAATAAAAGAAGGCTAAAAGAATGGTCAAAGCTTTCTTTTGTTGAACCCACTTCAGAAATGAACTATTATTATCTGAGCTGTGGTCTTCTTAAGGCTGAGTGGAATCAAGACATAAAATAAAGCTAAAATAAACTGTAAATCCAGGCTTGCACCAGGCCACTGAAATTTCCAGTTGTTCTCAAAACAGCCTTCTATAAGCAGGGTAGATTTTTTGCCTAGATTTTCAATTCTGTCTAGTCTCCCCAGGTAGACAGAGACTAAGGGGCTGTACAATCGTGATAATGGAAAGAAAACCATTTTACAGGGAGCAAAGCTAACAACTGGCATTTAAGGGTTTTTTTCTTTTCTTTGAGGATCCAACTATTTTTTATTAAACCCAACATAGTGAGAGTTGAAAAAATGTAAATCAATGCTACTATTTTTACAGTTATTTTGTTTAGAAAACATAACTATCACAAAAATGTTATTTGCTTACATATAATAGGTTTATTATTGCTGTTTAAAATAAAATTTTAAATGATTATATTTAAATTTTTGCAGTTTTAATTATTCCACATAAATAACAATGGGTTTTTGAAGGGAATTCAGGTCCCAGGCAGAAAAAGGACTAAGTTACTAATGACGTTGCTAATTTCAGAAGAAGGGGATTTCAGATTTCATAGTACCTTTCTTTCTAGTGACATTCTGGATGCCTTATTATTTGTGGTAAATTTCAAATTGGCCAAAACAATTTGCAGCTACTTCCTTTAAACCACAGGAAGGGGAAGAATCCTTTTTCCCACATGTTGAACACTAATTTTCCTTTTGACTTGCTTTGACCAAATAAATGAGTCAAAAATGTTATATTGCCTCTGAACCTAGGCCTGAAGAGAACTTGCAATTTTTATGAAGTTCCCGGGACCTCTACCATCTGAGCCAGAAGAACAAGTTCTGCCTAGACTGTTGGATAGTGAGAGACATGTGATATAGTCACATTAGCCCTTGGACAAGAGAATAAGACCACTTTAGATATCATGGCTCATGGCCAAGATCATCACTGACCACTGAACACAAGTGAGCCCAGCAAGATCAGCTTAGTCTGAGCAGATCAGCAGAAATGCTCAGACAACCAACAGACACATGAACACTAATAATGGTTATTGTTTATGCACTAATTTTGGGGGGGTGGTTTGTTAAATATCAAATACTTGCTGATGCATTCTTTATTTTTACAATCAACAACTATTTATTGAGCACCTATTTATTTACTCTGTGCTAGTCATTGTGTTAAAAATTACAGATACAGAAGCAAACAAGTCATAGTCCCTGCCTTCAAAGTATTCACCACCTTTCGGGGGAACATATTCAAGTAAACAAGCATTTCAATACAATATGATAAGTAGTATGATAGGGCCAATCAAAGGGTTCTACAGACCATCCAAGTACTCGCTTTAAGAAATATCTATCTAAATAAATTGTGCATATATATGAAAGTATTTTTACTTCCACACTTCTATAAAGTCAAAATAGCCAAACTAACATTCTGTTTAAATGTCATGTGCCAAACTGGTACCCGCCCCCCTTTCTCAATTACTAAAGGGCTTAGAAAAAAATAAATTTAATCAGACCATGTTCTACCCTTCCTGAATAGCAAAAAGAGAGCTCTTTACATTCATGCAGGGACAGGAAAGAGCCAACTCCTTCTCAAAATTACAATGAAGGTTTCCACTATTACAAAAAAGGCAAAATCAAAACCATGCCAATGGAATTATTTATTCCAATTGGACTTAGACCTTATAGTTCCCAAGAAATAAAATTGCTTCCCTTGGCTAGATGTTCTTACTTTTTAATGACTTAGAAAGAAAATCAGAAGCAGCTTTCTCTGGCGTGGAAAGGAAACTCATACTGATGCTCACTTATGGAAGCAGATCTTATTCCCTTACCTCTCCATAGCTTCACCCCAAAATAATCATGTCCAAGGAACATCTCACTGGTTCTTCAAGGAAGACCTCTATATTCCCGACTCATGGGCTAGTGTTTGGTCTGCTTCTGCGGGATCCTCAAAGTGTGTGATTCATAGGGAAGAGGTAGGATTAGTTATATCTGCCTCCAATGACTGTGAGGGTTTCTAGTGGAGTCAGTGCTAGAAAAGCAGTCTCACTGTCCTCCTCACTTAATTACTAAGTGGTGCCATCTCTTGATTTGGGCGGTGATGATAAAAGCCATGTATGTGCAAGAACTGGTCTTACCCTAGTCTCAAGTGATAACAAATTCAGTGACTTGCAATCTACAAATATAGAATTCTGACTCACTTGGTTACACAAAGATTTAATTTCTACATCCAATATTTGAATTTATTTTCATCAGATAATCTGAAGCAGAAGACATGTTTTATACATGTAGATGTAATTTAGGAAAAGATTATGTTCCTATGCTTAAGATACAGTTTGGGTGAGAGTGAAATGTATTACTATATGGAAACTATTTTCAAACAAAAGGTTAAGGCCTCCCACTTTTATCTAGGTTGAGCACTGGTTGTAGAAATGCTCAATTTCTACCTCAGATTACTAGGTACATGTTGCTTAACCTTGGTAGCAACAGTCTGTTAGGAGAGGTAATCGGAACTTTTTAGCTATTTAGATCTGTGTAAAATCTGTATACATGAGGCACTTATATTCCTAGAGTCTGCACATACACATTCTTCAAACCAAATAGAAAAAATAGGCACTTATTTGTACAGTCCTGGATATAGCAACATGATTCTTTAATATATAAATTAACAAAAGGCAAACATAATTTCATCTTTGCACAAAAAGGGACTGAGTATAAGGTATTTTTTGTAATAAAACGTAACACAAATAAAACTACTAGTAACAGAAAGAAATGAATGCCAATATATTTAAATATGTAATCAGTCAATCAAGAGACTCTACTTGATCTAGTAGGTGACACTCTTTTAACCACTATATCCTCTAAGTAATCTCTTAGAGTACACAACCCATCACATAGAGTTTAATAAGTTTAGTGGTACAGTAACTGTTCTAGTTTTTAGAGGTGAATAAAAATTAATATGTCAAGTAATCACCAAGGAACCAAAAACATTGATGTGAACCTATGTTTTTGAGTGATGCTTATATTCTACAAAAACCAACAGAAGTAACAGTGAAAAAAATCTACTTGAAAAATATGTCTCACTCAATGTGCAAAGATTGTAGCAAACATTTGATATGCAGCTAATTTTTAAGTTTCTTGTTTTGCTTTTTCTCACATCAGCAAATGTGCAGTCAATACAGTATGTGCAAAGACTCGTATAATTATGTATATAACAGATTGTAAATAGCCTCTCAATTCTTTGTAATTTACATATTTTTGTGCACACAGAATATTGTGGAATAAACATGTGATACCCCAAGAAGGTAAAAGATAGGAATTGATTATCTTCATTTTAACAAAGTTTTTCTTGCATTTCTAATCCTTGTGTTCAAATTGAACCAAAACATTTACCTTAGCTACTTTCATGAATTAATACACACACACATGCAAATATACACATTCACATGATTGGATTCACCATTTACTTTGTGTCTTCTCTGTGCCAGGAACTGTCCAGGATGCAGGGGTTAGAGGTAACTACCTTGGTACTCACAGGGGAGAAAAATCCTTTCCTTAGGTGAGTGCAATGAGAGAAGTGTACAGAGGTTACCATGGGGATACTGGAGAAGAAATGAAACCCAATTTGTCAGAGAGAGGAGTTAGGAAGGAAATGACATATGAGTCATCACCCGGCCTAGTTTCTGGCTAGAATAAATACTAGAGAAATTTTTTGTCAGCAGACTCAATTGATTCTTAAAGGTGCGTAGAAGCAGTTGCAAATAATAAGTATGGGCTTGGATGCAAAATCACTTTTGTTGCTTCATTCCAGTTTTTGTTACTGCCCTAGGAAAGGGTGTCTTTGGTGCAATTATTTGGGTCAAGTTGATTTCATATGAAGAGCTCCTGGCAGGACTAGAAGTGACAACTCCAATGTTCTCTTATAGACATCTCTTCACTCTGTGGTTTCCTTATAAGTACTTTTTAAGTCATGGATCCATTTGTGACACTTAGTTTATTTAAAATTGTAAATGTAGAATCAACAGGTTGGTTGCCTAAGGGCAGTGAGTGGTTAGAGAATTGAGAAAGTGTAGGGAAATCCCTGTTTTATAACATGATTGTCCTAATGAATGCTGATATTGCCAAAAAGATAACAATAAATATCAGAGGATGATCAAGATTAGACATATTTAATTTGAAGCATTTCTAGGACATCTATGACGTATAGCTGGCATTTGGGTGTAAGATCTAAGATTCTGGTAAAAAGGTTGAAGAAGAGATATAACTAGGAAGTCATCAGCATATAGGGGTTATTTACAAGTATGAACAGAGATGAAAGCACCTGGGGACAGAATGCAGAGTGAAAATAGTAGACACCTGTGGCAGAACTCTGGCAAGAGCTAACATCTACAGGCTAGACAAAGCAAGAGGTGTCTCGAGAGAAGACAGCGTGCGACTTAGAGAACCAGGAGATTGTGATAACTCAGAAGCCAGTCAATAATTTCCAGATATAAGGTGGGATAAACAGTGTCAAAGTCAGCAGAGCGGTCCATTAACACCTGAACAATAAATGTTCATTGTATTTGGAATTATAAGGTCATTGATGAAAAGAGTGAGAGATATTTCTGTCACTTCTGGGAAAGAAGCTAAATTGCTGTGGCTAGAGCAGCAGGCATGGAGATGCCACTTACACAGTACTCTCCTGAGAAATTTGCAGGTGAATGGAATGCAGAAAATATGCATAATAAAAGAGTGATATGGAGTCAAGGGAGGCTTCTTTTATTTTGATGATTTGTTTTGTTTTCATTTTTGTTCAAATGTGGACTAAGAGTTTTGACAACACATTGTGAAAGGAAGTAAGAATGATAAAGCAAGGTCTTAGAGTCTTGGAGAGAAGACATTTTCACATAACAAAATCTCTCTATATATATCTCAAGAATACCTACAGGAGAGATTTAGGATTAATTAGAATTTCTGATGTAAATTCAGACATTCTATGAAATGAAGGTAAATAAATGTATACAATGTGACAAATTTAAGATGACTAAACATTTTTTGATATTCCTTCTATTAGTAGGTGAGTCCTATGTTTCCCTCCTTAAATCTGAGTGGAACTTCTTTAACCAATAGAATATGGCAAAAAAGATACCGTGCTAGATTCTGGGTCTAGGCCTCAAGAAACAGTTAGCTTCCATTTCCTGTCTTTTGAAGCAGTCTGTCTGCGAGCTTTTTGCTGTCTTGTAGGGATGTCCAACTACCTTGACATGATCATGCTGCAGTGGTCAGTTGTGTCAACAGTCTCAACTGAGCCCTGCCTTCAGCCACCTCAGCTAGGGCATCAAGTATATGAATGAAGCTTCTGAGTCAGTCCTTCAGGCTGCTGAAGAACCACTTAGTCAATGACACATGAAGTAAAAGAATAACCCAGCTGAATCCTGACACACAAATGCATGAAATACAATAATTAGTTCTTTTAAGTTGCAAAGTCTTGGAGTAATGTGTTATGCATCAGTAAGTAACTGGAAGGCATGTATTAAAAAATACTATTTTATAGCACATTTTCACATATGACTCAAATTAATTTACTATAAACATTGTAAACAGCTACAAAAAGCATGTCCAATTCACCCCTCTACTACTTTCTTGGCAATTATTTATCTGAACTCTTTATTTATATGCCACCTAGAAGTTAAACACAATCGGATTTTTAGGTATTTGATTTTGCTCCATCCCATAGTAATACATGACTATTTTATTTGAAAAATTTAAAAAAAAAATCTAACCTTTACTATATTTAAATTTTACACCAAAATAAAAAGAATCATGATTAGGACATTATTGTTGTGTTTTAAATCCACTGTCTATTCTTTTAAGTAATGTTCCTTCATAAATAATAAAGAATTCACATCATTGAGTGTTGACAAATATTACCCACTATTGGTAACAAATACTCCAAACAGACTAGCCAAAAAAGATTGATAATCAAATGTTGCAAAAATTATAGCAAAAGCTGGTTACAGTTTCTCAGTAATGCTGCTTCCTCACACAATACTCACTTTGAAAGAAAAAAAAAATTCAGGTAAGAACATTAATGTTCGAAGTAGATTATTTGGATATTTTTTTCCTCATGGAAATTGGAGCCACTTGAACAATGTAAATGATATGAAAACCTCCATGTAGTCCATTTTCTTTCATTTTGTGTGGTTTCCTGCAGACTATAATAACCAATTGTTTTATGACTTAAATAATGTTGAGTGTGAGCATTTTCACTGTGGTAAATTCAGGCACAAACCGCAGGAAGTAGTGATGCAGTAAATGTAATTTTCCTCATTGAGTCAGTATTATCTCTAATATCCTGCAATGTGATAGAGCTCATACTGCTACTAGTATAATTTATTTTGGGGAAAAGCAGTAAAAAAAAAAAAAAAAATCAAATTATCCATCTTTAAGTCATCCTCACCTCCTTACCACCATTGATTATGGAAATTTGGGTATATTAATTACAGGTAAGAGTTTTATAAATATATTTATAGATAGGTAGATAGATGGGCAGATGAGATAATGTCCACAATTGTTCAAAATGTCATCTGAACTCTAAGATTAGGAATTTAACATGAGATATAATGAATGAAGCAAATAATATTTATGCAACCTTCTTCTAAGACCAAAGTTTAGGAAACTAAACAAGTTTAGGAAACTAAAATTTTAAAGAAATGAGATTTACATATTGCTTATAGTATCTATTCCTGCTTAAATTGTATATTGGGTGCACATTAATTTCAATAACAATGGTATAAGTGATCTTATTTTCTTTTACTATAGTTTAAAATAAAATATGTTTTTGATTGCAATTTTTATTGCTTGGACTGAAATAAAAAATGCTAAAAAATAATTCTATATAAAGCAACTTTGGGCTGAACCACTCTTATTAAAGATTATTTCTCTGCTTAATAAAAACTAATTAAGGGTATTTACTATTTGAAGAGATATTTTTATGTAAGAGATCAGAAATAGAATATTTTTTCAGTGTATGATTAAAAATATCTAGAAAAAGTGACAAACTTTTTATAATACTTGCTTTCCATAAAGTAAAAGATACCTTGAATTTCAAGGGATTATAATACATACTGTTTTTTTGAAGTTTCATCGTAGGAAGTGATTTTAACACTAGTATTATCATAAAATAAAAGCCAATCTCTAAAAGTTCTTGTAAAAAATGTTACTTTGTTCTCTTTCGTTAGTGAATGCACAGTTAACAAACTTATTGAAATAAATCACAAAGACAAAGGCTCATAAATCATTTATTCAGTGGACAGGTATTTATTGAGTGCCTAATATGTATCAAAGGGAGAGTCAAGAACAAAAACTCCAAAGTGTTTAGCCTTAAGAAACTTACACTCTAGTGGTGAAAATGTAGAGTAAAAATAAATAAATGAAATATAGTATGTCAAGTTGTAAGTGCTAAGTATAATCACGGAACAGGATAAAAGACACAGAAATAATGGGTCTGGGAGAGGTGTGTTTTACTTTAGGTAGGTTAATAAGGGAAGATCTCTCTGAAAAGGTGGCCCTTAGGTAGAGCACAGTGAGGTTAGAGAAGAAGCCATGTAGATATCTGTAGTAAAGACAATCTCTACTAAGGAAAGAGGATATACAAAGGGCCAGAGGAAGGACGAGGCCACATGGATGGCCACGAAACACAAAGAAACTTAGAGCCAGCCACATGAACAGATAAACAAGGGGACAGAGGGAGGGTGATGAGTAGGGGTGAAGGGTGAAAAATCCCGGAGGACCTAGGAGGCCATGGTAAGGATGTTGTGATTAATTCTCAGGAAGATGATAAGCCATCACAGTGTTTTGAACAGAGGCGCGACATTTTGTCTCTGGTTTTGAAAAGAGCACTTTGGCTCTTATGCATAATTAGATACATAATGTGGGATTATATTGATTGTTAACAATGAAAAAAAGTAAATCCAGAATTCCTTATGTTGTGAATCATTGTAAGAGAATGAGACAAATCTGGCTTGAAGGTTTCATTTAATAGGTAGTTTTCAAGATATTTGCAACACATTTTATAGATCTAATTGTACTCAAATTTGAGGTCTTGTCATTATTATAAGCCCTAATGTCAAATATGAAAATTAGAGTTTCTCATTAGGGAATTCTGAAAAGTTCTTGGGTGATCTTCCATTAGCCTCACTTTTACTTCCATTTATAGTCTCGCACGTCTTTCAAGGTCTAAATTACTATTCATCTAGCTCTCACCCAGCTATGAGTAATTTCTAATAGACAGATCCCCAGTTAGCTTCTGCATAGCAAAAAGCATGTGATGTACTAATTGAATCTCAATTAGCTCACATCATATCTCTTACAGAATTTCAGAACATGATTGTTACCATATTAAAGGCTCTGAGAAAAGAGGACAAATATTGTTCTTTCTGTATAGCTATAAACAGGAATCAACTACCTGAAGAGAACTTGTATTTTTTGTCACATCAAAATATAAAAGAATCCTCTAAATAATTATTTGTCCTCTTTTATTGGCTGTCAGAAAATATCATACAGCACAAGATATTTTAAAGGACAGGTACAGGCAGTAGGAACATCCATAAGAAGCCAAACCACAGGCTCTGTTCTCTGCTCACCTGAGACACTATGACTTGCTTCAGTTCCAAAATAATTAGAATGAATTGTGGTTTCTTACTGAAAAATCACTCAGCTGGCTTACTTTAATCTCTCTTAGAGTTGGGTTCACAAAGAAAACAAGATTGGCATTCAGGCAGACAATGGAACAGCAGATAAGTTGGGGGCAAAAAATAAAGCCAAGCAAATTTATAGTAAAACAGTAGAAAGTCTTTAGGAAGAGATAAGATGCGAACTAATTGCAATTTACACAGTAGGTTGCATTCTCTATTAGAATTTCAAATGCAATATTTATTTAAAAAGACATTGTAAAAGGGGAAAAGTATTAAGGCCAGTGACCTACAAAAGTTTCAAAGTACTTAAAAGATATTCTGTGCAGGCCTCAGAATATTCATTGTTGTTTCTTCATTTTCCCCCAATTTTTTGGTGAAATGAACAAAAGATTGTACTTTATGTTTAAAAAGTCAGATATTTCCCATTAATAAAATTTACCATCATAACAAAAATAATAAAACGAATATAACAGTCCAGGTGGAACTTTTAAAAATCTCATGAATTATAGCGACGTTAGTTTGATAATGTGAGATAAAGGAAGGATTTTTCTTAACACCTACTTTTTAACTTAAATAACGTATACTGAGTACCTATTATTTGACAAGCATTATGTGAGGTTTTAGGAATTCAGCTTTGAACAAGAAGTGCTTGCTTTCACAAAGCTTACATCTAATGAGGACAGACAGATCACAGACAACTAAATAAATCAATGAAAAAGATTTTAGAAAGCAATGAGCGTTATAAATAAAGTAAAAATAGGGAAAATGTTTGAGAGTTACTGGTTGAATTGGGTCAGAATTCACATTCAAGAGTCAGGGAAAGTGTTTCTGAAGTGTCAGTTGAATTGAAACCAAAAAGAAATGACAGAGTTGTTGGAAAGTGTTCCCGACAGAGGACTTGACAAACGTAAAGCCCCTGGAAGAGGAAAAGCTGGAGCCATGAAGGCCAGCATTGCTAGAACACAGAATGTGAGAAAGGAACTGGGGGGGAATCGATTCAGGAAATTTAAGCAGGAATGAACATTTGAATTTTGTTTTAGTGTGCTGTGAAGCTATTGGAGGGTTTTAATCTGAGAAGAGAGCTAATTTGTTGTATATTATAAAAAAGTTACTGTCTGAGCTCTCTGTGACAAAGGTTAAAGTAGAAGTTAGAAGGTTAAGGCCATAGTCCAGGTGAATGACAGGGATGTCAGAAATTGAAAGCACCAGGAGAAATTATTTTAAATATAATAAAGTATTTCAAAAACCCTCAAGCACTTTAGAATCATCCACTAACACGTGTACAATTGATGCGCTAATTACAGATCTTTCTGAGCTTTTGATTAATATTGGCTCCCTTAGGAGTCTTATTAAGCAAATATTTGCATCATTAAGACTAATTGATTTTCTTTTAGATATACAGGATTTTTACAAGCATATGCAGCAAACCTAAGAGAAGGATGAGGCAGAGAACATTATCATAGTTACCTAGACACCTTCAGAGCTGTGGAGACTAGGAGCAGAACATATTCACAGCATGATGCAAATTTAGAACTACCTGTTCTTGTTTTCATCTTTAATAATACCCTAAAATTTCATGATGATGATGATGATGATGATGTTATATTATTCTTTAGATGGGAGATTAAGAGTGCTGGTGTAAAGTGCTAAGCATCTTAATTTCAGAATTGTTTTCTATTAGTGGTGATAGATTTAGGCCAATTCATCCATCTATTTCTTACAGTCTCTCTTGTGATGAATTGCAAGAAGCCATTGTGTTAGGGGTTCAAGATGAGGCCAAGGAGTAGGATCGTAAATTTAATGGGACAGTGATACTGATTCCCTGTGAGTGTGTGTGTGTGTGTGTGTGTGTGTGTGTGTGTGTATACACATGTGAGCTTGCCAGTGAAACAAAAGGGGAAGAAGCTATTATAAATTTTATTAGGTGTTACCCATTGTATTATTTTTTAACCTACTTTATCATTTGATCAGAATAAGACAGTTCACATATTTCAAACACATTTGCTAGACCAAGGTCAAGGATGTTATTTAGTGTAATTGCTATTCAAATGGCAGGCTTTAAAAAAGAAACATCTAATAAAGGTACCCAGTGTGTCCTCTCCTGACCTGCCCTAAGACTTTAACCCAAAGAAAGGCAAGCAAGCATCAGCATGCAGAAGAGTGACTGGCACCACAAATATCTGCTGAAGGACTTCACAGAAGCAGCCCTCAGGCAAAAGAAGAGGAAGTCTGGGGGAAGTTGCAAGGGAGCGCCCCCACTTTGGTTGCATACTAAATCTCTACAGTAGCAGCAACTGAAAAGGAAGGAAAACCATAATCACTAGAAGGACTGTGGATCAGACCCTAAAAATGATATCCCTAAAAATTTCTTCACTCTATGACTCTTCGGTAACATCTGCAAAGTTTCTGGTCTAGAATATGCTCAAAGCAACACATTGAACACATGTATCCATCAATAAAGAGAGATCGAAGTGTACTTCATCTTTTTCCTTTAACAGATGAAAAAATTAAAATTTACAGAGGTTATTCACTTGAGTAACAAGGCTGATTAGTGATTCCTAAACCTCAGAACTTAAAGTTAATAAAATATTGATTACACTACACTAAGCAATCAATTACCTTATGATCAATATGGTCAATAAAATAAGATGTCTATAATATTCACTTTTTTAAGTGAATATTATTTTTATTATTTATATATAATGCATTTATTACAGCCTCAAACTTATTTTTTACATTTACTTAAAACACTCCAACACTTTAAAAGAGAATAAGCAATTTTATTTTTCAGCAAGGAGCAAAGAGTCATGTAAAATATATAAGAATGTCTATGCAAAAGAGTAATAATTCTAACATTTTGAGTTTTTAAAAGTAGTAGGCCTTCCATCAGTATGAAAGACAGCCCTTTCATCTGAAGACATTTGACTTTTTGATGTTTCCCATATTAACAAATATACTTCTGTTTGTGTTTGCTTTGAATTTCAGAATAGAAGGTGAATTTCTTATGAAAGTATTAGTTTAGTGAATCTCTTATGAAGCTGTAAGAAAATAATCTAAGTGATTCATTTTCAGAAATAATTCAGGCCCAGTTTGAAAGTTGTCTGACTGGTCCAGCCCATTCCCAGGAGTTGCTGAATAGATAAAGTTCTCCTTGAGATGGTGATGAGTTAATAGCCCTTTATTGTTCCCTTCAGTTCCTAGTGTTTCTCCCTTCACAGGGTTTCAGAAGGCCTTTTTCATGGGCTTGTCCTGAGCCCTCAGACAAAGAAATTTCTTACCAGGGGGTAATAAATCAGTGTAATCTTAGACATCATCCAGGAATGAGGAGGTAGGGGCAGTGCCTTGTGCACTAGGGAATAAATTGCCTGATTTTCCATGTGCCTGCCCCTCAGACACCCAAAACTTGCAAGGCCATAATTAAAATCTCACTTCACTGTTCCTCATGTCGCATGTCCATCCTTTGGCCTTAGACAGGTGAGGGCATTTCTCACAATTTGGGATCTGTCCAGGATCTCTGCGACTGTGGGACTGGTACCCTGATAGAGGAGAAAATGCATCCCACCCAATATTGGGTGGCCTGCTCTGTCCTGGTGCCTGGCTTCTCATAGGACCACAGATCTATCTGAGACTATTATTCTGAGGATGGCAGAAGCGATGCTGGGGAGAAAGAAAGCAGGCACTGCTGCAACCAGGCAACCTTGTGCAAGAACCAAGGTAGGAAAACTGGACTATTAAGTACTGCCTTGGTGGTTGGGCATTTTTGGAGGTCTTGTGTGTGGCTGAGACATATCCTAGATATGAAACAAGTGTGGAGTTTCAATCCGCCATTCCGTTTCCCTGCAAGAGACATGGCTGGAGAAAGATGAAGCGGGTCCTGATATGTACAAGAAACCTCCAGTAAGGGGGGTGGAGTAACTCAGGGGGTCCTGATGTGTACAAAAAACCACCAGTAAGGGGGTTGAGTACCTCAGGGAGACTCAGACACAAGGATCACTGACCTCAGGTGAAAATGCGAAACAAAAATTCTAGGCCTAGGGAAACAAGGAAGGGAGGAATTAAGGAGATTTTTCCCAACATTCCCTCAGACAGTCCCTTGGGGGAATTGTTAAAGGACTGGGAGAGGAATTCCCAGACAAGGAACAAGGAGAAACAGAAAATGATAAAGTACTGTTGTTTTATTTGGTCCAAGGAACCAATTCATAAACCTCCAGTCTTCTGGCTCAATTTGGCTCAGAGGAAGACTGGGTCGGTCAGGCCCTTGTCCTCTGTGTTAATGATAAATCCTCATCCTCCCAGGAGAAGAATTATGCTCTATGCTGGCTATCGGGAGAGACTCCCATGTTTCCTCTTCAAATAGAGAGAAAAGACCCTAAAAAAAAGAATCCTGGAATCTTCTGTCCTGTCTTCCTCCTCTTTAAGCCTCACAGAATGGGAGGCAGAAGGACTCTGGGCAGGCCGAATGTTCAGACCCCTATGCAGAGTCTGAATCCTCAGCACCTGCAGAGTCTCAGCCCTCAGCCCCTGTGGATCCATATCCTAGTCCAAGGAGGGAATTAGAACAATGTAAGAGAGAATTGAATTTTGAGAATTTTCCCCTCCGTTTGGGGGCTCCTAGGGAAATATCTAAAATGTTTCCCCTTAGGGAAGTCCCCACGGGCTAGGAGAGATTGGATTCGTGAATGTCCCCCTCAGGAGTACCGAGGACAAAGTTAGTAATTTTCAAAAGGAAATCAAATCATTATTAGAGGATCCCCTTGGTCTAGCAGAACAACTCGACCAGTTCTTTTGTGTGTGTGTGTGTGTGTGTGTGTGTGTGTGTGTGTGTGTGTGTGTGTGTGTGTGTGTGTGTGTGTGTGTGTGTGTGTGACCAGTAAGGGGATCGCAACCGTTAGTGTGGTGTCGTCCGCACCGCGCTCAGCCAGTGAGCGCACCTGCCATCTCTATATAGGATCCGAACCCGTGGCCTCGGCACTCCCAGCACCACACTCTCCCGAGTGAGCCACAGGGTCGGCCCAACTTGACCAATTCTTAGGGCCCAATCGTTACACTTGGGTAGAATTGACGTCTATAATGAGCATCTTCTTTAAAGGAAAGAAAAAGGAATGATTAGGGAGGCGGATATGTCCATCTGGGAGAGACAACACCCTCCTGGACAGGGGTTCCTGTCTGTGGAACAAAAGTTCCCAAGTTTGGATCCCAAATGGGACAATAATGATCCCAGACATAGGGCCCAAAAGCAAGACCTCAGAGAGTTAATCATCAAAGGAATTAAAGAATCCACCCTGAGGTCATAAAATGTTTCCAAGGCCTTTGATTTTCAACAGGAAAAAGAGGAAACTCCCTCTGCCTTTTTGCAGAAACTCAGAGACCAAATGAGGAAATACTCTGGGTTAGATCTGGAAGACCCAATAGGACAGGATCTCTTGAAAGTTAATTTTGTCACTAAAAGCTGGCCTGATATCACTACAAAGTTACAGAAATTAGATGGCTGGAATGAAAAAACAACTGAGGAACTACTCAGGGAGGCCCAAAAGGTGTTTGTGAGGAGGGAAGACAAGAAACAAAAACAAAAGTGAAGACCACGATAGACACAGTAGAAAAAGTAGTTAGAAGGAATCTGGATTCAAACCCTCCTCACTGGGGATGGAAGAACCCTAGATTCCAGTCAAGAGATCAAAGGGGCCTTCATGGAGAAAAACCTCAGGCAAGCAATGGGTGCTATAAGTGGGAAACCTGGTCATTTTAAAAGAGATCGCCCCAAATGGGAAAAGGAAGAACAGCTGATACCTCTCATGACTTTTGATGAGGATTAGGGGGGTCGGGGGTTCCCTTTGGTAAGGTCCCACCAGGAACTGTTAATAAACTTAAGGGTGGAACCTAAGGAAGAAGAGGTGACATTTTGACACAGGAAAAACCAAAGATCAATTTCTTAAAAGCTGTGTACTGGCATATCCTCTACTTTGTCTTCCCTCAGGTTAAAAGGGCTTCTTGCTCAGTGCCTGTCTTTTAAATTCACTGACCATCATTTCCATCCCAGTGACCTGGTGTTGACCAAGACCTGAGAACAGGACAAACTTTGGCCAAGCTGGGAAGGTCCCTACCAGGTGCTGCTCACTACTCAGACTTCTGCATGAATTGCTGAAAAAGGGTGGACTCACTATATCAGGGTCAAGGGACTAGAGACCTCACAAACAAGAACTAAAGATGGGTGGGAACTGTGTGGGTCCCACAGAGAGTCTTTAAGGGTAACTTTAAGAATGGTTCTTTAGATTATGTGGGTCCAAATCTGGTGGATTTTAACATGGGTAAGCTTGGGGCAATTTTTCCAGGTGATTCATATAGGAGATAATTACTACCCGAGGCAATTAAGTTAATTATCAACATAACAAAGACCTCCATGCCTCAAACCATCCAATTTGATGTTTGTCAGGTCCCCTCCTACGGTAGAGACAGAGCCGGCCCCGTGGCACACTCGGGAGAGTGCAGTGCTGGGAGCGCAGCGACGTTCCCGCCGTGGGTTCGGATCCTATATAGGAATGGCCGGTGAGCTCACTGGCTGAGCGTGGTGCGGGCGACACCACACCAAGGGTTGCGATCCCCTCCTGGTCATGAAAAGGACAAAAAAAAAAAAAAAAGAAAATCAGAGACAGACTCTGGAGATTGAAACAGGATATGGGGATATAAATGCCTGGGTAGAACAGGTTAAATTTTCTGTGCAGGGATTGAACAATAGCGATTGCTACACATGTGCTGCAGGACGGCCACAGGTGCAGGTAATTCCATTTCCTCTTGGTTGGGATACAGACCCAACAGGAATGCATTGTATCATGGCTCTATATACCAAGAAAAGGATGCATGGGGAAATGAAACTTGCAGAAGCCTGTCATACCCAAGGGTGCTCCCTTCTTTCTCCGTAGGGGTGATGAATCATTCCTCTTGCCTCTCCAGGCAGGGGGAAAAATTCGATAAACTTGTAGGAGATCTATTGACTTGTACCCACATCCTAAATGTCTCTGGTGATTCAAATTACAACTATTCCAAACTCCACATCCCCCAGGCAGATGTTTGGTGGTACTGTGGAAGGAAAAACCTCCATAGTCTGTTGCTGCCAAATGGACTGGAATTGTGCTTTATTCCAATTGGCAATTCCATTCACCTTGGCATGTCATCCCACAGCTGAAAATAATAGTATCCATCCTTGAAAGCAGAGAGCATTAGAGGGGTCATTTAACTCAAATATATACATAGATTCAATAGGAATCCCAAAGGGAGTTCCCAGTGAATTCAAAGCCAGGAACCAATTAGCTACAGGATTTGAGTCAACACTCTTTTGGTGGTGGACTATTAACAAAAATGTGGACTGGATTAACTATATCTATTACAACCAACAGAGGTTCATTAATTATACTAGGCACACCCTCCAGGGGGTAGCTAGTTAGTTGGATGCCACTAGCCGAATGGCTTGGGAAAACCAAATTGCATTGGACGTGAAGCTGGCAGAGAAAGGGGGAGTTTATGTCATGCTGGGAGGGAAATGCTGCACTTTTATTCCAAATAGTACTGCCCCAGACAGGACTATTACTAAAGCATTACAAGGACTCATGATACTGGCTAATGAACTGGCTGAAAATACAGGTATTAATGATCCATTTACTGACTGGTTAGAAGGATGGTTTGGAAAATGGAAGGGAATGGTAGCCTCGGTCCTAACTTCCTTTATAATTGTAGCTGGAGCTTTAAGAGCACTTGGGTGCCACATTGTTCCTTGTGTCAGAGGCTTAACACAGAGACTCACAGAAGCCATAATTAATAGACAAATGCCCATGACCTATGCCCCAAATAACCTCATGATGATAAAAACTGATCCCGATTGTGACAAGGAGAGCCAACAAATACTGAGACATTTTGAAGAAAACCCAAAATGTCAAATTATTAATGAAAATGAAATCAGTAACTCTTAAAAGAGATAGAGGAGGGAACTGTAAGAAAATAATCTAAGTGATTCATTTTCAGAAATAATTCAGGCTCAGCCTGAAAGTTGTCTGACTGGTCCAGCCCATTCCCAGGAGTTGCTGAATAGATAAAGTTCTCCTTGAGATGGTGATGAGTTAATAGCCCTTTATTGTTCTCTTCATTTCCTAGTGTTTCTCCTTTCACAGGGTTTCAGCAGGCCTTTTTCATGGGCTTGTCCTGAGCCCTCAGACAAAGAAATTTCTTACAAGGGGATAATAAATTGGGATAATCTTAGACATCATCCAGGAAGACTGTGCACCCCGACCAATGAGGAGGCAGGGGCAGTGCCTTGCGCACTAGGGAAGAAATTGCTTGATATACCCCTTTTCCGTGTGCCTGCCCCTCAGACACCCGAAACTTGCAAGGCCATAATTAAAGTCTCGCTTCACTGTACCTCGTGTCTCCATGTCCATCCTTTGGCCTTGGACAGATGAGGGCATTTCTCACAAAAGGTATAAGTTCAGGCTCCTAATATAAAAGCTAGGTTCATAAAGGTTATGCATTTTTCTTAACATATTTTTCTGGTATAAAATCAGAGATTGAACTAGAATGTTTAATTAATTATGTGGTTCTTGAGTAATTATTAATTTTGGTAGTTTTCTCTAAAATTATGGTAATGGGCAATTATCAAAATTCTTGCTTTCTGGAGAAAATACATTCTACTTTCCTTCGTTTGATTCCCATTGTATTTCCTTTGTGGTACAAGTACAATGAAAATTTTATCACCAATAGATAAGTTTAAATTTTAGTTCACAGGTAATGCTTAGGCACAGAAACAAGTAAATTGGGATAAATAGCAGGTTCTGTTGTTTTCTCAGCAATATCCCACTGAAACTGTGCTGAATGTTATAAAATCACTAAAACTGGAAAAGCACAAGTGGTACCTAAGAGACCTTCACAAATATTCTGCAAGAAGTGTTGCTCAAAGGCTAGACTTGGGTAAGCAGACCAAGCTACATTTGCTTGATGGTATTATTAAAACACTCAAGTGCGTTGTCAGGACTCACTTTAGATCATTCTATTTTCAGTCTCTGAGCTTTCTTCATCAAGAGTAATTCTAGCTCCAGCACTTATGCAAACAATGCAATGTTTTTGACATATCAATAAAATATATGAAAAAAAATTTAGAACCTGGTTGTATCTGTTGAGATTTTGTCAACTGCAGGATAGTGACTTAACCAAATTGGATTTTTTTTTTTCTCATGATAAAAAGAGGCTTAAAGGAAGCAGTTAAAACCTATTATCAGAGCTTCACAATGTCATAACAAGGTCTTCTTTTTACCTTCAAATCCACTTTTTGTATACTTCGGCTTTTATTCTCATGTTTACAAGATAGCTGTTCTATCTGCAAGCACTGCATCCATGCAGAAGAAAGCGGAAAGGCCAAGTGCCAAAAGCAGAAAGCAGATTCCAGCCAATTCTTTCTCCTTTTAAAAGCCTTGTAAGAAGGTCCACAAAGTGACATCTAACTATGTCTCATTAGCCAGAACTGGATCACATAACTATGTTAAAATGTTTAGGAAGATGAGCCTTTTAGTTGAGTACAATGACAACTTAAAAAAAATTGTTTTTTCTTTATTGAGGAAAAAAGGGGTAAATGATATTGATAGACAACCAGAACTTGCCTCTTTTTTCCTTATTAATGGAATGTTTATATATATAAATATATATATATATTTATTTTTTATTGAAACATATTGATTGTACATTTTTTATGGGGTACAGAGTTATATTTCGATACATGCATACAATGTGTGTTGAATGTTTATTTTGTTTAAAGTTTGCTTACTTCTCCTTTGTTACAGAAATTTTTTATATCCCTACACATATAGTGCTTAGTGAGCCATTCTTTTTCAGATCCAGAGTCAAATATTTTACCCAGGATTCCCCAATATATTTCTTTCTCCTTTTCTCTCTTTCTGCTGGCAAGGCCACCACCATACCTAAAATAAAACTGCTCAACAATAATCTTGATTTCGAGGTGGGCCAAAGGATTACTTTTCCAAAAGTGTAACAAGGAAGAAAAACTTAATTTTTTCTTTGCTTTGGCCAGTTTATTGAGGCTGAAAAGAAAAAAAGAGATCCAAACCCTGACCAATCATATGATTGGGTCATCTTCTGAAGTATCATAAAGCAGCTTCTTGTTAGAAAGTGATATAGTTCCTCTGTGAGTGGTAGAATGACCATATCCCTATGTGAATTATACACACACAATTTCATAGAGAACTGTGCTGGTTGTGAGTGGGAATTAACCATGGTAAACTTGTCAATCAATTCGGAGTCAAAGATGGATAGAACAGATTTATGAGTAGCATGCTTTGTTCTTGCCTGAAACTGGAAATTGGGTTTACTATATGTCAGGTTTCTAGGTCACATTTAGACTGCACATAAAGTCATAGCTTTAGACAGGGAGGTTTCTCTTTATAATATGCTGGCTTCCTGTATGTTTCTTTGTGGAAAAAAAAAAGAATTTTCAGGACTTATAATATTAATATGCCAACCACTTCTTATCAGTATGTTGAAGACATTTTATAGAGAGTGACCTAGATACCAAATAGAAAAATCTTTCATAAATAACATATTATGGAAGATGATTGAGGATAATCTTGAAGTCATTCAGAACTGAGTTTAATTTCAGACTTGGCTACTTTTTGTTTCTGCAAACTCTTGATATCTCAGTTTCCTCATTTGTATATTGAGATAATAACATTTGCCTTACAGAATTGTTACAAAGCTTGAATAAAATATGCTCAATAAATGTGTGCTGTTAATAAACTGAACTGGAAGGGGATGAAAATGGCTGTCTTCTGGGATTAACCTATATTTAGAAGACTTTGGGAAATGCTCATGTGTTTTTGTTTATATACACTGACATTAAATATAATTTTTCACATCATCCTATTAAAATGTATTTTAGTGCTTTCTAATATTCTGAATAAAGACAGATGAGCAACTGAAAAGCACATATTATCAGTAGACCCTTTTATCAAGGCAAAAGGAAACTGCTTTAAGCAGCACAAACACTCAAGAAAAAATTAAAAGTAGTCTTGGGAAACAAAGGAAGAAGATAGTTACCGAAAAGAGTTATCAAAGGACATATATGAATGCTAAGACAAAAACAGAGTAGAAAATAACACCAAAGAGTAGTAAATGACTAAAAAACAAAAAAATCTTTCTTATGATAAAAACTATATTGCCGATGGAGTTTAGATGTGTTCTCCCCCCAAAACTCATGTAGAAATTTGATCCCCAATGTGGCAGTGTTGGAAACTGATTGAGTCATGAAGGTGGATCTCTCATGAATGGACTAGTACTCTCCTTAGGTGGGGGGAGTAATGAGTGAGTTCTCGCTCTATTAGTTCCCATGAGAGCTGGTTATTTATAGGACCCTGGCACCTCCTCTTCCTCTCTGCTCTCTCTGCTTCCACCATCTTGCAATATGAGACCCCTGGGTCACTGTCGCCACCACCAGATGTACTTTGGACTTCCCAGCCTCAGAAACTGTAAGCAACAAATGTCATTTTTCTTTATAAATCACCCAGTTCCATGTATTTTGTTATAAGCCACAAAAATGGACTAATACAGAAAATTGGTACCGAGGAGTGGGGTGTTGCTATACAGATAACCTGAAAATGTGGATGCAGCTTAGGAACTGGGTAATATGCAAAGGTTGGAGGAGTTTGGAGGACTCAGAAGAAGAAAAAAAGATGAGAGAATGTTTGGAACATTTTAGAGAGTGGTTAAATGGTTGTGACCAGAATGCTTATAGAAACATGAACGGTAAAGGCCATGCAGATGAGGCCTCAGATAGAAATGAGGAGCTTATTGGGAATTGGACAAAAGATCATCCTTGCTGCACCATAGCAAGGAACTTGGCTGCATTGTGTCCATGCCTTTGGACTTTGTGGAATGTGGGACTTAAGAGCTGTGAACCAGAATTTTTGACAGAAGAAATTTCCAAGCAGCAAAGCATTAAGGAAGCTGCATAGTTACTTCTAACAGCCTACTCTGAGTTATGGCAGCAAAGGCATGACATAAAGCTGGAATTTAAAAGGGAAGCAGGGAGTAAAGATTTGGAAAATTTGCAGCCTGGTCCTGAGGTAGGAAAGTGGAGAGCAGGAGAAAAATGCGAGGGTGAAGCAGATAAACTGGTTGCTAAAGACATTATCTTGGCAGTGAGGCAGCCAGATGCTAATAACCAGGACAATGGGACAAAAGCCCTAAAGGCATTTGAGAAGTCTGGAAGGGTGCCCCATCCATCACAGACCCTGGGGCCTAGAAGGACTGAGTTGTCTCAGAGGACAGATCAGGGGAGCAACTGCCCTAGGGAACATGCTCTCTGCATCCCAGCTGCTCTGGCTGGAGCATCCCCAAGTGTGGTTCATGCAGCAGCTCTGGAGAGTAGAAACCTGAAATCTCAGTGGCATCCACATTGTGTTAAGCAGGATGTGAGAGCAGAAGAGGTATGGCAACTTCCACCCAGATTCCAGAGGATGTATGGAAAAGCCTGGGGCCCAGGCAGAAACCTGCCACAGGCTGAGGCCATGGCAGAGGCCATCTACTAGAGCAATGCTGAGCAGGAATGTGGTGTCAGAGTCCCCACAGAGAGCCCCACCAGGGAAATGTCTAGTAGAGTCAAGGCAGTGGGACCACCATGGAGACCCCAGACCTATGGAGCTGCCAGAGTGGAACACTGGCCTGAAAAAGCCACAGGCACCAGTGCAACCCAATCGGCTGCACCTGACAGAGCTGTGGAAGTGAGGCTGCCTGAGGCTGTGGAGGCCCAGATGCCCCACTGTGCCCAGGATGCAGGACTTGGAGTCAAGAAGATTACTTTTGGAGCTTAAAGACGTAATGTCTGTCCTGCTGGGTTTTGGAATTGTTTGGGACCTGTTTCTCCTTTCTTCTGGCCTATTCCTCCCTTTTGGAATGGGAACATGTACCCAATATCTGTTGCACCATTGTATCTTGGAAGTAAGTAAATTTGGTTTTGTTTTACAGGTTCACAGCTGGAAGGACTTTTGTTTTTAGTCTCAGATGAGACTTTGAACTTTGGATTTTAAGTTGGTCCTGGAACAAGCTAAGACTTTTGGGATTGTTGGGATGGAATAATTGTATTTTGTATGTGAGAGGGACATGAGTTTTGAGGGGCCAGGGGCAGAATGATGGAGTTTGGATGTGTTGTCACCTCCAAAACTCCTGTGGAAATTTTTGTTCTCCAATGTGGCAGTGTTGGAAACTGATTGAGTCATGGAGGCAGATCCCTCCTGATGGATTAATGCTCTCCCTAGGTGGGGCAAGTAATGAGTGAGTTCTCGCTCTATTAGTTCCCACGAGAGCTGGTTGTTTATAGGACCCTGGCACTTCCTCTATCTCTCTCTCTTGCTTCCTCTCACCATGTGATCTGCTTGTACCCACCGGCTGCCTGCCATTTTCTGCCATGATTGAAGCAGCCTGAGGCCCATGCCAGATACAGCTGTCCCAGAATCATAAGCCAAATAAACCTCTTTTCCTTATAAATTATCCAGTCTCAGGTATTTCTGTTATAGCAACACAAATGTACTAATACAATTGTGTTGATGACAAAATGACATATGCCTGAGAAATATGTGAAAGCCTGTTTGGAGCATCTTACTATTGCAGGTAACAAGAGAAAAAGGGTCACATGAACAGTGAGAAGCTTCACTAGAACAGCTGGTTTTTTCATGTCTTATTTTATGCTATAAACCAAATGACCATAACATGTTTTCAGCTTTTATTCATATTTGCTATTATGGGACTAGAATAATATGAAATACCTAACACAAAACAACATAATAGGAATCTATAATTCATATCAAGGAACATACTTGCACAAATGAAACTCTTTTCTTATTACATATCAGATGAAAGTCTCTTTCAATTTTAAAGAATCCTTTCTAGCTAAAAGGGCTCATTCAATTTTTAAACAGCATCAACTTTCATCTTAAACTGCAAACTCTAAAGCCTATTGTCTGAACCTAGACAGTTTCATTTTTTGAGGAATATATATTCAGCAAATGTATATGTAATTACTCATTTTAGGTTCCTCTGCTATCTCTTTCCAGATAACCATCATTTGCATCTAAAGGAAAGCTACGTAACTTACTCTTTAAGTTGGAATTGGTGATTATCATAACATGCTCTATTTCTAATATAACTAAGCTTATAAATATGAGAGTACTTCAAAAAGCTCATGGAAAGATTCATATTATCTTCTAACATTTTCCACGAACTTTTTGAGGAACCCTCATATATAAATAAAAAGTTCTCCCTGCCACCTAGAAACTAAGACTTTACTGAGTCTGAATATCAACTTAAGTTGGCATAAGTATTATAATGAAAGGGTAACACAAGCACTATTAGAATGGCACATCTAGTGGATCTAATACCGTTATTTACAATGTCTTTACTTTTCTTCATTGAGTTGACTTGGTGCCTTGGTTAAAATTAATTAACAGATACACATTGGTGTATTTCTGAATTCATCTGTTCCACTGATCTATTTATTCTTACTGTGATAGCTTTATTAAATTTCTCAAATTCAGGTAGTGTAGGTATTTCAAATATTTCTTTATTTTCAAAATTATTTTTCCCATATAAATTTTAGAAAAAAGTTGTTAATTTCTTCAAAAAACTCTTAATGGGATTTGGGTTGTTATTCTGTTGAGTTTATAGATCAATTTATAGAGAATATACATCTAACAATATTGACTCTTCCAATCCATGACCATTCACTTAACTTTGAGTATTTGAAGTTCTGTTTTCAGGTACAGATATACTTAAAATTGTTATATCTTCCTGATAACCTGACCCTTTTATGATTATGAAATGTCCCTCTTATCTCTGGTAATAGATATTCTGCTTGATGTACATTTTATCTGAAATTCATACAGCTGCAACAGCTTTCTTATACTTTTGCATGATTAGTTTTTTCCATTCTTTTACTTTAAACCTCTTTAAATATTTATAGTTAAATTTGTTACTTACATATACTACATAGGTGGGTCATTCTGTTTTCTTTAATCTGACATTTGTCTCTTAACCAGCATGTTTGTTCTATTTCCATTTAGTATAATTACTGATATGGTTTCATTTAGGTCTATCATTTTATTTTTTTCTATTTCTTCCATATGTTCTTTAGTCCTCTGTTTCTTCTTTCCTGTTATCTTTTGAATGAGTCAAGTACTTTGTAGTAATATATTTTATCTCTCCCATTTATATTTTAACTATACTCTCTTGTGTTATTTTCTATGTGCTGTTCTAGAGAACACAATATAGGTCTTTAACAAAAGTAAATATTTTAATAAAATATTCATATTTATTAATTAAAAAATAAATATTCCTTTAAGTATTATTATAATACATTATATATGTATTTTATTAATATTATTCTTTTACATTCTATGATGTTGTTGCAGAGCAGTAGGGAGGGAGAGGGAGAGGGAAAAGGGGAAGGAAATGTGATGGAAGAAGGAGGAAGGAGGACGGGCAGGATTGAGGCCTGTGAAACACCCCCCACATTCCCACAGGAGAGACCGGGGGTCTTCCAGCGGCGGCTTAGTCCTTGCTGTTCTGGGTGCAAATGTCAAGGGGATGTGGAAAAATCCCTCGCCTCCCACCACCCCAGCTTGGGAACCCAAGGCCCTTCTTGCTGTGGCTTGGTGGTCATCACTGGGCTGGTTGTGTGTGTCAGGGGAGCACGGCCAAGACCCTCAGCCAAATACTGCCCCAGCTCGGGAAAGCCCAAGGTGCTTCCTGTGGCAGCTTGGTGGTTGTCGCTGGACTGGTTGCTCATGTTGGGGGTTATGACTGAGGCCTGAGGTCCCCCACTGCCCCATCTTGGGAGAACCTGGGGAGCTTCCTGTGGTGGCTTGGTGGTCATCACTAGGGTGGTTACACTTGGGGATGTGTGGCCAAGGCCCAAGGCCCCCGTCCTCAGGACCGGTTGCTGGTGTGAGCAGGCATGGCTGAGCTCCCATCTCTCCTCCATTTCTGGCATGGTAGCCCAGGGGACTTCCAGTCCTTCTAGGTGTTATAAGTGTTTGACCTCTGAGTGGCTCCTTTTTTCAGTTGTGGCTCCTTGGTCCTGTGTGGGTCCACAGGAACCTTGTTAGTGATGTTGCTGGCTTGGGGGCCACCAAGGCCTTCTTCTCCCCTGCCACCTCCAAGCAACTTCATCCAAAGGGCACAGCTGTGGCTTTTGCCAGCTCCTGCTCCATAAACTCAGCAGCTCCAGACTGGAAGTGGTTGGGATTCGAAACAGTCGGAGAGGTTTTTTCTTTCTCTTATTGTGGCTTCTCCCACCTTCGTGTACTCTGTAGGTCTCTCCTCCTCTTCCCCTGAGCTCTAGCAGCCCCAGCTTGGCTGTCATTGCTTTTTTATAGTTGTAAATTGGTTGATTTGTGGGACAGAGTGACGCTTGGGACCATCTATTCTGCCATCTTGACCAGAAGTCTACAATTCATTATAAATAACAGTATATCTTCATTTATCCTGTTCTACCCCTTTGTAGGATGAGGCCTTATATTTTACTTCTCCATGCATAGCAAACTACATAGCACATAATATCCTAGGCAAGAGCCCATTCCTTCTGTAGTAAGGCTGCTGCTAATGCAAGGAGAGAATCAATCTAATCTATTTTTCAGCAACATTTTCAAAATTGTTTTTTCCAAATAAGTTTTAGAATAAGATTGTCAGTTTCTTCAAAAAGTATGATTGTACTACTCCAAGTCTGTTTTGTTGCAACTTTAGTTAGATTCTTTTCACCACCAAATCTTAATTTTAAAAACCAAAGTAGACTTCTGAAGAACGTTTTCTGGACACAAAATTCTTAAGGTCATCAATAATTTGCAGCTCCCAAATTAACCTAAATGTTTCCTAATGATTGGAAAAAGAAGAGCCCCACAGTAGACACTTATTTAGGTTGATTTGTCAGCCAGCCATTTTAAGAATTTTTATTTAATTTTTTATTTGTTCAGTCATTTTAAATTGCTGTGCAGGTGTTCTGGGTGAAGTAACATAATCCCAGTGACAGCCTTAGATAATTTTACTATATGTGAATTTTAAGGAGGAAGTAAACATATGTGTTTGGGTGTTACCAGAGCCAAAGAACCAGTTCCCATCCAGTTCCTATCCTGGTACTCACAATTTGATCTCAGGCAACTTTCCTATCACCTTCAAAGCTTCAGTTTCCCCATCCAAAAGGAGAAATATTATTATCTATTCTATAGCATTCATTTGATAATTAAATGATACAGAAATGAAAAAATAATATTATTATATATAATAATAGCAATGTTGTTAAACTCTTAGCCCTTGCCAGGCACTGTAACTTACATATAATTTACTTGTGTTAACTAATTTAATCCTCACTATTATCTATTGATAATGAGTATAAGGTACCTAGTATATTATCTGCCACATGGTGAAAACTAAAAGATTGTCAGTTATAATTTCAATACCCCAAAATGTGAACGTTTGCTTAAGTAAGTTAAAAACTAAGTCACATTCATGAGCAAGGAGTAGTTAAATATGATAACGACACCAGCAAACACACACCCCCTTGTGAGTACTGTTGGGGCTCAGAAAAATGATAACCTGAAGTGAAGCCTTCAGAAGCAACTTAAAGCAAAGTTTTTCTCTGACTTTCTCCTGTCCTTAGTCTGTCAGTTTCATTCTCCCTTGAGGCAAGCCATAGAAACTAGAATCGATCTTCCCAAGATAGGCCATAGAAACCGAAACCCTTTCTCCCTACAACATCCATAAAAACTAAAACCATATTATAATCTTCCCTCTGCCTTTCTTTCTTGGAGCTGGCCATAAAGAAATTTTTTGATCTACTTGTCTCATTGTAGGCCAAAAGACCCCATTCCAGAAAGGGTCCTGCCCCATACCCTGGAAGGATGAATGTTATACAGATGTAAACGTAGAAAACCTCCCACACTCACTCATACACTATAGAACTAACTTTGTTTTCCCTTTGTAGCTAGCCTTTAATGATGAACTAAGATTGTATCACAAGCGGAATCACGCACACCCCACTCAGCAGGAAATAAGACGGAGCCATCTGGAACTCAAAGACAGCATCACAGAATGGAAAACAGATGAGACCTGGGTGCCATGGAAAGCATGTAAAAGCAGCTGACCTTAATGCCTGAAGACCCTACATCCTGTCTCTCCCAATATATCTACCTATATAAACCCTCACCCTCAGTCCATCGTGGAGGGTGTTGGGACTTTACCCTCTGTCTCCTGGCTGACATCTTCTGAAATAAAAAAGCCTTTCCTTTAAGTTCCATCTGGCAGTGTGACTGGTGATCCTATAGCTACCTGCGAGCACTCAGACCGGCACAGGTCAGGGATTCCCCCGACTGCATTGGCCTCCCAGCGTGAGAAGCGGCGTGCAGCGCTGGCTGCTGGCCAAGGGGAATTCCGTGGGACTCGTTCATTACCATGGAGAGACTAAGAACAATCAGCATTAGATCATATTTTTCTTGTCCAATCATATTTGTAGACAGTGATCTCTGCTTCAACCTAAACATAAAAATAGACATTTTCCCCTGTATCTTTGGGCCTTCATTCTGATGGCTCTCAAGTCATGTAAAACTATGATCAAACAATTTATCTATGCTTCTTTGTCCTATTAATCTGTGCTCATCAGTTGATTTTTTCAAAGAAGCTTCAGGAGGTTGAAGGGGAAGTTGTGCCTTAGCCCTGACAGTACACACACACACACACACACACACACACACACACACACACACACACACACAGAAATCGGTATAGCATTTTCAAATGTTTAACAAAATACTTTAATTGGTTCTAACAATCCTGTGAAATAGGAAAGTTGGATTTATAAAACTTATTTTTAGAATAAATAAATGGAGCCACACTATAGTTTACTAATTTACTAAAAATCTCATGAAAAGTCCAAAGCAGGTATGAATCATGTTAACAGACATCCATGCTGAGGGATCTACTTTCTCCTAATTACACCCAGCAGTTTTTCCTATATGGAGGAAGTGATTGTTTTTTGTAATTTTCGATACATTTCCCAAACGTCTCTAACAATATCACTTGCCTAGAATGTGTGACAGTGATTGGTGCCACCGAAAATTCATCATCATCAGATGATTTTATATTAGAATGGAAATTAGGGTTTATATATTACTGGTTTTAACTTCCCACAAACAAAGCAATAATAAATTATTATTACAGGCATAATAAGCAACTGAGAGCTCAAAGTAATCATAAATAGTAATGACTATCTTCACTATTAGCATTTTAATAATAATTTATAAAAACATAATGAATTTCTAATCAATCAAAAGTACACAATCAAAAAAGATTTATTTTGGTAAGGACTTACTCCAGCAAAAGTAGAAGTTATTGTTTCAAATATAATGAAAACATCCCCCCCAATATTCCTTTATTTAGGAAAAGGTATGAAATGTTTGTATTCAAAATTCAGAGTTTTAACACATTCTTACTATGAACAGAAAAAGAAACAGCTGGAATTCAAATCACTTAAAAGCATATCTTAACATATATGAACTGCTCAGTTTTTGTCAAGTATTTTAATGATTGTCTATTTAAAAATTAGTTATCTTGTAAAATGAAGCTTCTGAATTTTTGATAATCATATGCCTTGAATTGGAAATATGCTTTTCATTATGATTTAAAATGCTTCATTTATGTTGAGTTTTAAAACAACTAGGGAAACAGATGTCAGACATCTAATGTTGCTATTCTCAATCAGAGATCATTTTTAGTTTAACTGTTCCTCTTCTCTGACTGTAATAAATTTGCTTTCACATGCATTTCTGGTCACAAGAACTGCAACCCCTAAAAACGTGAAGCAAGCTGAGATTTGCAAATGCCCTAGACGTTGTTATGCAGAGAAAGTCTCTGTCTCGCCTAAAAGAAAGAATTTAGGTGTTAATTAGGCATAAGGCGTATGTTGAGCGAGTTCTCTAAGTTCTAAGAAAATATAGTTGCTTAAAAAGAACTCCTGAACTCATCAAATAAACACAATGTGGTGCTCTCATAGAATATGTTTTTTAAAAAAAAAAGAAGTTGGTAGTGACTCAAAGACTATTTTTCTTTGTCTTTTATTTCTATGGTTGAGAAAAAAAAAATTTTCTGAATGAAAAGAAAGACACAGTCATCTTTTTTCTCTGTTAACACCTATTGATGTCTGCCTTCATTTTAACTTAGGTGAACAACTCAGGTCCAGTAAGTGTGAAAAATGTTAGGCAATGGAGCAGGTATGGCTGAATGTACACATATAGTTCATTAAAGTCTGCATGTGAACTCGAGGAGACTTTCTTTCTATAGATTTACAACTATTCTTCAACCCATAGACTGGAAAAATCAAATATTAATTTGTAAGTATTGTTCCATTAATTCTTCCAAGTTTATCATTCCTTGTTAAAATTATATTTTACTAACTCATGCTTAGCACTTAAAATACTGTACTTGTAATTATACAAAAGCATACTATAGCATAAAATGTAACATAAGATTGTTTTCTCATCTTCTTCAAGAGAATTTAGTTACTGAGATGCCTAGAAAGATCATATCAGGAAAGTTCTGCCTATGACGTCTGCACGAAACAGGGATCCAAAGCAATATTTCATAATGCACTTCTCTTGCATTTTCCATTTTAACCTTGCTTGTATTTATGTGTCTTTATATAAATCCATGAGCAATATGCAAGTTCTAACAAATAATCACAATGCTGACATGACTGTTAAATTAGAGTTGTACGAGAGGAAACAGCATGCTCTTGAATTAAAATATTGTTTAATATTTAACAAGTTGTTTTACACCTTTCTTCTGTAACTTCTTGTCAAAAGCCACATGTGCTTTGCTATTTTCAGAGTAAATTTGTAACAATGGAGTAATCTGACTGTTAGTTATTTGGTTACAGCCATCTGTGGCAGGCCAATTAGTGAGCAGCCTGGAATCCAGTGGAAGCACTTTCAAGGCACAGTTTGTTTATAACTTGATATTTATGGTGAACTCAGTAGTAAAACTCACTCTCATAAAGGGCCAAAGTTGCTGTTTCTGCAATCCACAGTGTACTGAACATAAAGGCCAGCTCATCAATCATTCGTGAGCACAAAAGAAAGACCCAAGTTTTCAAGACCAGCTTTTTTCTTTAGTCATTTTAGTAAGGTAATAGTAGCAAATAACATAGTAAAGAAACCAGTTCAACTAATTTCATCCAAATCTGCATAAGGGATTAAACATCGAACTGGAGCATTTTATAAGCAGCTCTAAACAATTATCCTAGCTATAATAAAAATGTTTTCAAGTTATTTTATCAAAAATCTGATCTAACCTGAAACTAGTATTCTACTCCTCAATAAACCAAAATAAAACAGATTAAGAACAAGCAAGGAGAGGAAGCAGAGTAATAGAGGAGTACTGGTAGGGGGTGTGTGCCTAACAGGCTTCACTCCAATTAGTAACAGACACTTTGTCACTCTGAGGAGAATTTTCTCCAATATGGAAGGTCAGCCATTTGTTTAATTCTGCAGACAGTTCCAGGCTATAAATATAGTTTAAAAAATTAGTACACATTTGTAAGACCACTCCTTCTTAACTTGAGGGGTGAGTTACCCTAGACGTAATAAAATAACTTTTGTTTACTAGGTTGGTAGATATAGTATAGCCACATAAATTTAGTATAACTATTGCCATTGAGATATATAATTTTTAAAAGCCATGCAAAAGAATATGTTAAAAACACTTGTGTCTCATTTGTGGAGGGTTAGAAATCTTGGTTCTCATTTGATTTTTAGAATAGGGTTTTTAAGTAAATCCATGTATGGGGCAGAAGCCCTCAGGTAGGAGGCAATGGCCTACAGCCAAAGAGCAAACGCCCATCTAATCAACTCTAATCACTGCTTAGGTATGGGATTGTATACCTTAATGATTTTGGAGCTAACAGGCGGTTATCATACCAATCCTTTTAAGAGATTTTAAGAACTGCTGAAGGGAAAGATGTGAAAAAATGATTGCTGGGGGCAAGCTGTCTGCTGCTGGAAACTTTAGAGATAATTATATTAGATTTTATCATAAGAATGTAACTTTTGCTTAAGGAGGGGTTTTACTTTAGATAATGAGCGCAGTTTGACCAACTTAGCTTTTCACTAATTGTACTTTGGAATGTCACATTGTTAATTTTACTGATGTTACTAGTTTCCATTGTTTAAGCTATTCTTAGCCATAGATAACTTTTGTAACACTGCCCACATCTTTGTGTCCTTTGTAATAATCAATCAACTGATTTTTCTTGTGAAACTTGCTTGTCTTTACAATAAAAAAGAGAAGCTAACTTTGAATCAGGCCTGTACCCAGTTTTCTCCTTCTAACAGGGGAGTGGCTGGGGTACAGACCCTTGGCCTTCTCAGCACATTCGTGGTGCTTTGAGTAATCGTTTTTCATCTCCGTTACACAGCGAGAAGTGTAACACCGTTAATATGGTACTATTGATGAAATAATAGATATGACATGAGAAAATTATTGTTAAAAACATTAGCAGTGTCTCAAATTGATTACATTTTCTGACTTAAATTTCACAACAAACCTGAGATTGTTAGCAGTATCCCCCTTTTAAAAATGAATAAAAAGAGCCTTATAGATTAAGTAATTTAGTCAATGTCACATAGTTAATAGTTGTTAGATGTGGAATTTAAGCCCAAGTCAGCTCATCTTGAAATGTGAGTATCAAACAAACAAACAAACAAACAAAAAACAACCCCCCCCCAAAAAAATAACCCAAACACACATCTACATACATGCATATAAGGTAATAATGTATGTATGACTATAAGAACATGGCAATCTATAAAGACATTACACAGAAATGCAAGCCTCATGAAATACTGATGTTCTGCCTCTATATTGTAGAAGCAGATAACAGAGACAATTCCATCAGAGTCCCTGTGGAGCTAGAAAAAATTGATTAGGACTCAGGAACCCCACTCCAAGTACAGTGAATCAAAATATCCAAAGGGCAGGCCCAGTAATTTTAGTTTTAGAATTCCTCAGGTGATTCTGATGCCAGCTAAATTTGGGAAGCACTTGCCCCCAAAGTCTGGAAGCTCTACTAGTTTCCATAGTGCTTACATTCTGTAAGTCTATTATATTAGTCCCCAAACTTAAAAAAAAAAAAAAAGAATAGGAAAAGAAAATAACTCCATTTATAATTAGCTTTGGGGAATGTGGAAAGTTTATTAATGTAGACAATCACCAACACCATAAAAAAGTAAAAATTCAGGGTTTTTGCTGTGAATATTGTGCTTTTCAACATTACTCTCTTTTTTGTTGTTCAGAAAACATAGGGATGAATCCCATGGCTGCTATTTAGCCAAATATGATGTTGCTACAATTATATAAATTTTCTGTGCTTCAATTATTTTTACTTACAAGAGAACTCATACCACACATATCATTTTATTGTGATGTCTTAGGGAAATTTTACATTAACATGCTTAGTAAAATGTAAACACCCATGCAATCATAAGTAGCTCTGACTACTGATTCATAATAAAAATACTGAAGTTAAAATATATACCAACTTTAGTCATATTTTTTAAGATACATCCCTATGGGGCCTAATAATCTCCTTCCAGGGTTTTTTTTTTTTTTTTTTATAAGCAGACTGAGAATAAAAGCTTCATGTGATAACAATGATAATCAGAGTTTGTCCTCATGAACAAATTTCTATAAAAACTTAAGAGAAAAAAGAAGTATTGAATACATCTATCTTTGGCTATAGACAGTAAGTCATTCTTCATTTTCAACATTATCAATTTACATTTAAGCATATTTTAAATATGTGACGCTTTTTTTTTGAAGGCCCTATTAAAATAGTTAATGCTTTCAGACTTCCATGGTATCTCTCAACCTCCAAGTCATTAATGATTATGTTAAATATTATGTACTTAATATTGGTATTTATATTGAACACTATCAAACATCAAGAGAAAGTTGATTTGATTTCATAAAGTGAGGTGAAAGTCAGTATTACTGATTTAAGGCTTGTTATAAAATATCACATAGGTTATAATGAAAACAGAGTAATCTTTTCTCAACAAGAGAAAATGTCAGTAACAAACAAAGATACATTTCATTGTGCAAAGATCTCCAGTAAGGACAATGTGATTTTTTTCTCTAAGGTGAAAAGATGTAAAAAAGGAAGCGGAAACATAACAATTGTGAAAAGCACGTGTAAATGATCGAATATGTTTATATGTATATGATACAAAGCAGAGCAATTATCTCCTATTGTATAAATTCTTTCCTGTGATTAACCAAAAAAAAAAAGAAAAGAAAAGAAAGAAAAATCCTAAGAAGAAAAGTAAAAATCCTGAATTTACTCTTAAATGTATCACTGACAATGGTGTACAAAGCTTTATTGGGGAACAGTTCTTCATACTCTCTTGTTTCTGTTTATCTGTGAACTAAGGCACTGATGGCAATTGTTTCAGACTACCTTTTCAAGATATTTGTATAGTGAACAGCCTTAGAAAGCAGAAATAGTCTCTTTCTCAGGAGCAAAGGGTAGGTTTGCTTATAGCCTTTGAAACTAGAGATAGTGTCTCCCTCTGGAGCAATGAGCAGGCATCCTTATTGTCCAGTATAAGCACAGAATTCCTTTTCTGTAAATTAATCCACCATATATGCAGCTGTCACATGAATCTCTTCATGTTTTCCTGTGGAAACTGGGTCCCAAGACAACTGACACAAGAAAAATGATGATGCCCTTGTAACCACTATTGTTGTGAGTAATAAACATCCTTGTTTCTGACCTAGGAGTCTCATGCCTTCTGCTAGCATCTATGAAACAGTGGCAGGCTAACTTGATAAAATGTCAGATACCTTCCCAGTTCTTGACACAGTTTCCAGATAAATCGAACTTGACACCTAAAGCACAGTTAAAAAAATTAATTTGAAGCTCACACTTCTGAAGAAAGATTTTCCTACGTTTAAATTCAGTGTTTGTTAACTAGCTGTGTTGTCTTCGATATATCTCTCTGGGTCTCAGTTTTGCAGTCTATGAAATGGAGGTAATGTTTTGCTTATTGCTTAGGATTGTTGTGATAAGTTAAATGAATACCAGAGTACTTCAAAAAGTTCATGGAAAAATAGAATTAAAAGATAATATGAAAGCTTCCATGAACTTTTTGAAGTACTCTTGTATATAAAAGTATAAGTACTTAGAATAGTAACTCACATTTAATAGATGTTTAATTAATGTTGACTTTTATTATAATTCATTACAAAACTGGGGGGATAGAATTGTAAAAAGAAACTAAAATTTCATCATCAATTATATGATGGTTCTTCAAAAAGTTCGTGGAAAGATTTGTATTATCTTCCAATTCTATTTTTCCAAGAATTTTATGAAGCACCCTCGTACATTTTATCATTTAGTACTGTTTGTTTTGTTTTGACATTTATCTTTACAGTTATAAGCATATCAAGAACCACTCCATGAAGAAAGTGTTGTAAAAATATATTACATATGTTTTATTTAGGCTCATTTGATTGCAAGAAATAAAGAGTTATGCATGGTTTAAATACTGGCTCTGGCCCTTCCTTATACATGGAACAGAGATCATTAGAATGGCCCACAAGATCTAGAAATTTGGAGAAAGATGCCATGTATACCTGGTTTATTGAAGAATCTTAATTTATCGGGTATAAATATAAAGCAGTGACTTAAACTGCTTTAACTATGGTATAACAAATCCTGCTTTCCATTCTATGGTGGCATTTCATCAGACTCCATAATGTTTTCATCACTTTCAGTAAATAACATTGCCCAATTGTACATCTGACTCAAAGTCTTCACTATCCATCCTTCACAGAAATTTAGACTGTGGTTAAATGTGCTTAGATAAAGTGAGGAACAGTTGAGCTATGCCCAGACTCCTCTGTGTACAGATTTCTCCAGTGTTGAAAGCAGGGAGGAGGATGGAGAGGCAGATAGAGTACACAAAATTGTTGGCTTATTGATGTGAGATGTGACCTTGGTCTCTAATTTACTCTAGTTTACCCTGTACTAATGGGCTGCCCACAGGTTGTGGGAATGGTGTTCTTGGGATAATTTTAAGCTTTACCCTTGCTTTTACTAATGCAAAGGATCATCTCAGAGGGAAGTAGCCTAATATCTGTTCGTTTTTTTCATTAGTAAATGCCTACACTTCTTTCTGTGTAGTGGTGGTGAGGTCTTGTCAACTCTGCACTTTATTCTATATCCTTGGGATGTTAATTCAGACAGCAATATTTCCCTGTTTAAGGAAAACTAAGCAATTCTCCAAGGACAGCAGCCACCCCACCTCCACTTTACTAAAGCACCTCTGGTCGGAGGATAGCCTCTTCCATCAATTTCTGCCCTCCCCACAAGGTGCAACACAATTTTTGTTCTTCCCCAGACTTCTTATGATATTGACTATGCAGATTACCATGGGATTATGGTGAAAATGGTTGGACAGACTCTGCAGGTGTTTGATGGCTCCAGGGCACCAGTTTGTAGCATCTGGGTAATTTACTGCTTTTTAGCTCTGGACTTCATCTGTCATTCTTGAACAGCTGAAACAGTCTAACTCAACATCCTCATACAGTACAACATAATAAGCACTGTTTTAAACATTAGATTACTTAATATACTGTATCATGCTTGGAACTGTTATAAAAAATACAGATTGAAAAAATATTATAGTGCAAAATGATTTACTGATACTTTTATTTTCCAGATATTTCCATAATCCATGACCCATTTTTCTGCTGTCCTTCCATACTTGATCACAGTTGCACACAACCAAAGCAGGGTGGGACATGACCAACCCTTTTGTTTTTCTTGTTTGCTTAATGATCATTGTTGTTTTAAATTTACAACTTTGAAAAGTATAAAATTATCTTTGATAAAATAAATTAAGGTAGAATAAAATCATACTGAGTGACTCAGATTAGAACAGCAACTTTGACCAGAACAAATTTCATGCACACGAATTCCTTGTCTCTGAATTATTACATCATATTTATAAACCACTTTTTAATTTATAATTTTAAATATAAATCTCCTACCAATAAAAAAATGAAAACGAACACCCACAGCTACACACACACACACACACACACACACACACACACACACACACTCTAATGGCATCATACAAAGTTTCAACAAAGATTTTCTAAACAGTTTAAATCTAATATAAACAGAATGAGTAATTCTGCTCCCAGAAGGAAAAACATTTTTGTCACAAATTTTTTGACTATTCTTTTATACCTGGAGCATTAATAATAAATCCTGAGATCAAAGAAGTAGAATCTATGTCTCAGAGTTAGAAACATAGGTGATGTGAAGGTGTTCACAATGAAAAATGTTTATCAGAACATAAATTGGTACCTTGGCCATGTGTCTTCCAGGAATATTGCTAGAAACAAATCTAATTCCCAGCAAGGACTGCTAATCATAAAAAGACATAATCCATTTTTTTTTATTTTGTCTGAATGGTATTTCTCCATAGGTGTTCAGCCACAAAAAGCTATGAACCTTTGCTTCTGATGTAGACACAGCCTTCTTCAAGCTGTGCTTGTATCTATCAGACTGTATCATCCTCACATTAGGGAGTATATCATTATGCTTTTATTCCCAATTGATGCAAAGTGGCCTTGTTGTAACAGGAGGCCACACAGGGAGTCTACAGAGCAATTTCTTTTGCTTTCCTGTTGTCAGTCTATGGGTATATCAGGCAAATTCTTGCCTTTCTCATTGGTCAAGAGATGGGCAAAAGCTCAAATTTCTTACATCCCTTAGAAAGATGTAAAATGTAGGCTCAAATCTCTTAACATGATTGACTTGAAAAAGTTATCTGCAAAATCCAATGAAGAAAACATGATGAATGAAAGAATGAGTGTCAGCGAAACAGGATATGGTTCCCAAGTCATCTGGTAGCTCTGGACAATAAAATATGTCTTTTTGATAGACATTGCCTATATTTCTAACTGCTGTATTATGCAACTGTAGACTACATGTCATGAGACATGATTTTTAAGGCCTGAAGAGTAATATTTCATGGAACCAAACCCAGAAAGTAATTTAAAAGTCACTAACTCCCAGCCTGAAAAAGTCTTGATCTCAGTTTTCAAAAGTAAATAGAAGGAATACATTAGACTTATCTTCAATGCTCGCTCTGTAAGAGCCGTACCCTATTTTTGTTGTTTTTAAAATCTCAGTGGATTATAAAAGACAGTGTTAGCAACTTGGATAGCTAACACTCTTTCTCTTAGAGATTACTAAATTCTTTAAAAAAACTAAAGAAACAAAAAAGCCCTTATTAGAGGTCCCAAGAGGGAAGCTTCCAGAAAGACAAGGCTGATCTTTAGCGTTTTTCCGTTTTTGTGATCAAAGTCTGAGCTAACTGGCCTGTAAGGACAGAGCCTGATCCATTTAAGGACCCCCATGGAGCCTGCCTTATGGAGAGGGCTGAGAAGATTAAAGAGAAACAGAGATCACTTGGGAATAGAGAGTGATTGTCTAAAGGAGCATTTTTACATATTAAATAATAAAATACTCAATACAAACTTAGAGTTGTGCATGCTTTAAAGTAGAAATGCTAAGGCAAATAAAATTGAATCACAAAGAGTTTCAGAAAGATAAATATATGAAAGGAAATATATAAATAAAACTTTCAGCCTTTAAATAATTTAAATTGAAGTAGGAGACATGAGCTTAAAAACTTTTTTTCCCCTAGCACTGCCATTTATTCTCTGTGTTGTTCTCTTAGGCTCGATAAATAATTTTTCAGTATCAGTATCAGGGCAATTTTTCAGTGCCTGAAAATTTTTCTTACAAAATCTAGTAAGGCATAAATTTATTTTATTCTATAGATATATTTTTGTGGTAAAAGATCCTAGAAAAACTCATCTGATCAAGTCTAGAGAACCCAATGCAAATTTCAGTGCCCAAAATAGTTTCATTGTAATTCAACCAAGAATAATAGTTTTCTTGTTGGAAATATTTCCACTGTGCTGAAAAGTAATAATCTATCTGCCCATGATACACGCATCTCACATTCACGCTCACACATTTTGGAGAATCTGGTTACAAAGAGTGAACAAATAAAATGCAATAGAAAGAGCTGGTTTCCCTGGACCTCACACAGGCCTCTCCCATGTATTAGATCTGAGATTCACACGAGTTTTGTTCCTGCTGCAGTTTCTGCCTTGGCCTTGTTCACATTGACATCTCCTCCCCCATACACCTCTTTGTATCCTAAGGTTTTTTTCCCTTTATCTCCAAAGCCTTGTTTATTATCTCTCTGATTTCTGCCATACTGAAAATTTAAACCATCATCACAAAAGGCAGTAGAGCTCAGGAGTTAAGAGCATGCAAGATTTGCGGTTCTACAAATATGGATTGAAATTCAAGTCTAGAAATAACTGAATAATGCTTACTAAGTTATTTAACTTCATAAAATATCAATTTCATTATATATATATACATATATATATATATATGAATATATTTGTGTATACACACATGCATACACAAATACCTACTGCATTAGGGTTAGTGAGGATTAAGTATAATAATATCTATTAAACACCCTGCATAGAACCTAAAATGTAAGTGTTCCATAAATAGACACTGTTATTATCACATCTAGATATTTCTAAAATCATGGACTTTATTCTAATCTTTCTCTCAACACATTTTTAACTGCCCAGTAGGCATTTTAACTCAAATTGACCTAATTCAAAATCCAACAAATCATTTTCTAAGCCACATTCCCTCCCTCGTTTTCTGGTTTCACGCTTAAACCTTGAAGGCATCTTTTCCTTTTCCTTTTATTGTTCAGTCTTTCTATTTTATCAGTGATTACATCATACAGCATTTTCTGAAACAGGTCCACATTTCATATAGACTACTATAAGTATCTCTACCTGCACTTGAGATTCTTGGACCTCCTTGACTTTTAATCACTGAAAGTACAGCTCAAAGAATATTACTTCCTTGATTAAAAGTTCTGATGACCACAGGGATGACTGATTTTGAGCACAGTAGAACTTCACACACATCTTTAAGGTTTTCATGAAATCTCTTTTCATACTCTAAGCAGATAGAATCACTTTCTCACTTTTCTTAAGACTTGCATATAACACTTTCTTTTGTTTATTTGTGTTAATAAATGTTTGGTGAATTAAATTCCATTGTAAAAAAAACCAAAACTGAAGTTTGAACACTCTTGTTTTAAGTCAAATGAATTCTCTTCCAAAATGATTATCTTAAAAGTTTAGGAAAGAAACAGTTTTTTAAAAAAAGCTGAAGCATTTACTGGCATATATACCTAAAATTAATAGAATTCACAGGCATGTTCTTATACAAAAAGAAAGAAAATAGCTGGAAAAGGATAAAAAAAAAAAAGCCCCACCCTGAAAACAGATTCAATGTATATCAAAATGCTAAGAAGTACAAATCAAATTTGCTCAGATTTTAAACAACCTTAGGACACGACAAGGTCATAACAGAAGTGATGAGTCAGATTTTGTATTATCACTTTCCTAAAGTACAAAATCATACCTTCTGCAAATATTTCTCAAGAGCTGCCTCATTTGCGCTCACACACACAAAAAATCCATTTTTACAGATTCTCCACTGTACTGTCGGGCACAGCAGTTTCCTCATGGTTGTATTCTACTTCCAAGGTTGAGACATCACCAGTGTTGCATGGTACCATTTCCCCATCTATGTCTTGCTTTGTCACTTAAAAACCTCTTTAACAATAAACATGCCAATATTTAAAATATCTTTCCCTTGATTTCTAGGTTATATCCTGCAAGTTCTCATGTGCACGTCCCCACTCTAGATGATCTTCATCCCTCGTGTAAATTAATTTATGCAGATGGACACCTGTGTGCTGCAGCCACTCATTTATCAGAGAGGTAATCAAATTCCACATTGCATTTGGCTGGGAAAATCTTGCTACAGACGAAGACATCAAGCTTTTTTATCTCTTAAAGCAAAGAAAAATGGAGGACCATGCTTACAACACAATATATAGGTTGTTTTCATTTTGGTTCTTCTTGGATAGAGAGCACCAGTATAGATCATTTGGTCTGTGAGAGTTTTACTGAATCAGTACACCATACCATAAGTAGTGATTTGCAACCTTAGCTGAATTCCAGCTTGAATAAGTCTGCAAGTCAGATTTCTAAACTAAAGAAGAGTGTCTAGTAATTCATGAGAAATTATGTTTACTGAGAAAGCCCTACATGTGCTTATCTGTGGGACATATGGATACCTTTCAATAAAATTTGAGTCAGAACTATGGCTGTTTCCAAGAAGACAATCTACTTACATGTTAAAATGATATAAAAATCAAGTTTAATGATATTTAATCATTCTGCACTTGCATAAATTTGGCCCAACAAACAACTGTGTCAATATTAGAAATCATGACTTCAGTTTTTCCCCATAAGGAGTGAGGATATATTTTAATAAACCTACCTATACCTTCTGTTAAATGCCTCCAATACAAACCTGTACATGTGCTAGGTGAACTTTGAAAACATAGTAATTCAATGACAGTAATGTTGGGGAAAAGTTCTCTGATGGTCTCTTGTGATTTTCCTTTCTTGTTAGTCTGGCACAGACTACCCTTTGTTCTAGACTATATTCACAAAGATACTTACTAGGTGAATAGCCATGGAGGATACAGTATTTCCATACAGAGCAAACAGTAGGTTTGCTTACAGGCTGCTTCCTTCCAGAGCTAAAAGCAGGCATGCTTATTGCCATTTATAAAAAACTTGGGTCTCCTAAGCTCATAGTCCTTATGAAATGGCCACTGTGTGTATAATCATTCATCTGAATCCATCTGTGTGACTCCCATAGGCTCGAGGGAAATGGAAATACACGTGCACGTGCATGCTTGTGAGATTTGCTGTGCTGTGAATAACAAAGGTCTTTGTCTCTGATCTGGGAGACACATGTCTTCTGCCAGCATCTATGAAACCATGACAATCTTATTCATTAGTTTGTGAAATGAAAGTTATGGGGATGGAGATGGGATGCTGATAGAGACATAGCCTGACAGGGAATTACAAAGATCTCACAGGCAGAATAACAAGATTTGAGGGAAGTTCATAGGGGTCAATAGTAAATATGTTAACCAAATTATATGATCAACCAGGAAATAAATAATTCTCTATTGTCTGTAAACAAAGAGGAATTGGGAGGTGGTGTTAATCCTCATATTGTGGAGTAGATTCGAAGACAGTTAGCCAAATGTTGAACCAAACTACTGATTTACATTATATGCCTCTAAATAACTATAAGTGGATGGGGAATTATTATTCACCTGGAGGACTGGACAGAGAGGAGAACAGTATATGCTAGAATTCTCCACCATAATGTAATTTTCATTCCAAAAATAATCTTTTGAAATATAATGTTACATCATCTGTTGCAAGTGTTGCAGTTTTTGGATGTGACATTTCAAATATGGTAGAGACTAGCTAGTTATCTGTCAGACCATTTTCCTTTTCTTCTTGAGCATTCAGCTCAAACATGTTTTCAAGCTTCCTTTTTGGTGAGGTATGGCCAAGTAACTGAGTTCTGACCAATGAAGTGTTGCTGAGAGAGAAAGACAATCTGCAGGCTGATGGGAATTTGTAGTGAATTTCTCAACATGTTCTCTCTTCTCATATCAGCTGGCCTGATATAAATGATTCATTTAAGGAATCCAAAGCACTGAAAAAAGGATCAGCAAATTTTTTTCTGTAAAGGGCCAGATAGTAAACATTATAGGCTTTGCAGGACACATAAGCCCTCAAACACATTTTTTGTTTGTTTATTTTCTTTTTTATAACCCTTTAAAAAAGTGAAAAGCATTTTAAGCTTGTGGCCATGCAAAAAAATAAGCTGTGGACTGGATTTTACCTATTGTAGACAACAGTGGAGGCACTAGAGGACAGGAACCTATATCACTGCAGGGAATAGAGACTGTTAGCACTGGCACTGATGTGAGCACGGAAGCCTCTGAGATATTGACACACACCCTGCCCCTCATAGTAGTTAGTCTGTGTAATACTGTTACATCAATATTTCTGAAAAGTTCTATTCGATGACAAATTTCTTCAGATATCATGAATAATTTGTTTAATTGAAGGGAAAAATTAATTAATATTACACTGATTCTGACCTTGAGAAAGCATAACAATACAAGCTAAAAAACAGGTAATGATCTTTAAGGAGACAGAAAACCCTTAAAAGATTCACAACATAAGCAAGAGAAATGTATTGCTTTGCCTTTATTTTACTGTCAATTCCTAATTGGTAGATTTAGCCTCAAGTATTTTTATTAAAATGTTTCCACATGATTATTACTAACATATTATAATATACAGTGCCTCTTATGTGGCAGGGAAAATTAACTCTGATAGTTGCTCCCTCAGGTTTTTAAACACGAGCAATGTATTTTTTAGAACTAAAAAAAAAAGGTCCCATTTTGTTTGAAATGTTGACATCTTTTTTATCCATCAGTTAAAGGTAAAAATCATTTTCAATGAATGACTAATTGTCTGGCTCTCCTAAGCATTAAACCAATGTCCTTCCAAAAAACTGGAAGCTATATAATATTTTAAAATCATGATATGACTTGTGAATGAGGATGTGATTTCTCCAAAAGTTAAATGCTTATAAATGTTGGGATACTCCATTAGTTCTAAATCACTTATACTGTAAAGCGGTATAAATCCATCCAGTCAGGGCTTCAATACTTTAGACTTCACATTACATATTTTTTTACACTCATATTTTTCTGGTTAGAAATAAATCAGTTAGAGTGATAGGCTAACATCCAGGATAGGCTAAAATATTATGCCCAAAACAAGCTTTCTTGAACACAGTCAAGAAAGTGAAATGTTTGGGTATTGTTCTATCCCACAAGATAAAGGTGACTTGGAAGATAAATGAAATTAGCTTGACTGAGGGCTAAGAGAGAGCAAAAGGAGGCTTGTCAGGATGAATCTTATCATTAGAATGATATACAATTGTTCAATAGGCAGTGATATGCAATCTTTGTATTTTTAATCAAGTGCCCCTGTCTTACTAGTCAAATTGTAGTCAGTGTTTTGGGGAGAATACCTAGATTTTGACTACACAATTACATTGTGATGCAAAACTTCATGTTTTAGTTTTTTTATGTGTGTGATTAACTGACTTTCATTAAAATTTGCAGCTAATAATTTATACAATAGAGTTTGGGTCAGAACTTTGACAGCATCAAATACCAATGATTTAATAAAGGTGGACAATATCTCTATGCCAAACTTTGGCAAATTTCCCTCAGATAATACATAGAAAGGAAGACATTTATTGAAGAATTACATATATGTACACTAATATATGTATAAGACACAAACATTACAAGCTTTCAATTTCCTACAAATTAACAATCTTGGAGATATGAGCATATAAGATTATTGTGATAGTAATAAGTATATACACCCAAAAAAGGAAATGGGATGAGCTCAAATCAAACTTATGTTAAAAACGTGGTGCTGCATATACCAAAAATAACGATAATGGGAATTACAATCTGCTGAAAATGACTATGAAAAGTAAACTTAACATGCACACTATATAAATGAAGAAATTAACACACATAGGGTAGTTGTCTTGCCCAAGTTCGGAGTTCCTCAAAGTGAAGGATGAACTCCCAGGTTAATCAATCTACTGTCCCAACAACATAATCTCTCATGCCACTGTCCGAAACAGGTGACATATCTGGGAATAGCATATGACTTCTAATATACCTTATCACGAATATTTCACTAAAGCATGTGTCTTAAAATTTAAATATATTTTGTGGGTAAAATGGAAACCCTTTTGCAAACATTTGAAACATAACATCTAAACCTAATCTATTGCCTAAGAAACTGGGTTGCAAAAGTAGTCACAATCGATGGACCAGTATTTAATCTTCACTTTTATTATAAAACATGCTATTTTGTAAATATAATGTTCATGTCAAAAAAGTCCTAAAAAGGCCAATTGAAATGTAATATTTAGGTGAGCTTAAAGGACATTTAAAATTGCACAAACAGAAATGTTTTAAATTTAAAAATAGTATTGATGGAATAAGAAATATTTAGTAATAATAACACATTAAAATGCAACATTAATTTTTAAACATTTATTTGCATAATTAAATTTTAGAAAACTGCAACAAATTTTTAATTCTAAGTCACAAAGACATTCTTATTTAAGACACTCAATTAAAAACATATCAAGATCTCTATTATGATTAACACATCTAGGAATTTTTCCAGATGAGTTTCTTAGTTTTCTCCTCATTCTTCCAGATTTTAGCAAGGTACAGTGGCCCTGCTTTGTGGATTGAACTTCATTATATGTAACAATCAGAAATAAAATTCTATTTTTGGTTGTCAGATTGCTTGAGGACTAGCCATAATAAATGTGAGCATTTAGGTGAGCCAGAGAGTAAGGGAAGGAACTTAAAGATGAAGTTGAAACTCCAGATTGTCTTATTGCAGGGGTATGGAAAGGTATTCAGGAGAAATGACTTCTAGCTCAGTAGAAGTACGTGAGAAAGGGAAATAGACATGAACTCATACTCCGTTTGGTCGAGTGGGTGTGTTGAAGTTTACTAAAGGGCTGAGGAAGGAACTAAATTCACCACTACTCTGTGCTTAAGTTCTCAAAAACATCTACAAAAAGCTATTAGGTTTCCTTTTTCCTTTGTCATATCTTCCTCTTGAGGTACTACGAAGTCAATTATAACCATTATCACAGTATGGAGAGGAAAAGGCAGTGTATATAATCACAGAACAATGCGCTCAGTCTCTTGCTGATATTAAAGTACTGCTCCTAGTTTTATCACTGAGGTTTCAATCATAAATAAGAAATAAATCTTTTATGGTTGAGTCCCCCAAACCTTATCATTTTATTAATTTTCAACTTTGGGTTTTTTAACAAGCTATTAGACATAATGACAACAGACTATTATTGGGGTGAATACAGCAAGTTCAATCCCAATATACATTTTTTGCTACAGATGAGGGTGTTTCAAAAAGTTCGTGGAAAAGTTTGTATTATCTTTTAATTCTATTTTTCCACAAACTTTTTGAAATACCCTCAGATGTAATCATAAAATTGAATTGAAACTGCCCAAAATATTGCTTACTAAAAAGTAAGGGTTGGATTTTCTTCTGCACCTTGATCCATCACACCCTTTATTGTTCGTTCATTTTCTTCATTTTTTTATTTTCCTTTTTGACTCCACTGTCCTCCTCCATATCATATTTTTTATGGCTATGACTTAGTATGTATGTAGTACATGTCGAGGCTTTTTCTAGTTTGGGGGAAATTTCACAAAACAGATACAATCATGTGATGCCCAAATATGCCATAACCAAGTAAGAGAAAAGAAAATGCTTTTGTTAACAAAGATAAATTTTCTCCAAGCACTTGAGCAAAGGAAAGATTAATTCTTCTTATCTTTTAACTCTCCTCATCTTTATCTTCAACTCATCCATCTAATTTATCTCTACAGACTTAACAATTGATTTCAAAATGATTCCAAAAGTCTTTGTAAATCATTACAGTAGGGAAGTGTTCTTAAATGTTTTCTGGTATATGCAGAGGTGTTTTTCTCTATATCACTCGAGCTTCTGCTACTTCTTACTGAGGATTTGTGGTGGGCCAAGGGAGCTTTGATTAGGGAAGATGAATGGTGTTGAGCATGTTTTCAGAGGCTAACATCCCTGAAAGAGGCAAACATTTAAAAATGAAAGATCCACTTTCATATCTTGAAAATTAGACAGGATCCCACTATAAGCAAAATGTCTGTGATGCTCAGTTTTTAAATGGAATAGCTGTAAACTCGCTTGCTAGATACAAACGCATACTTTTTTCTCTACCAAGCCCCAGAAAACAGAGGATGTGTACTGCTCTTTTACGATACCCAGTAACTTCTTTTCAGAGTCTATTTTAAAAACTTATACTCTTTTTTTTCTTTTTTATGGCAACTGGCCTGTTACAGGAATCTGAACCCATGACTTCGGTGTTCTAAGGCTGCGCTGTAACCAATTGAGCTAACTGTCCAGGCGCCCAAAATTTATAATCTTAAGCATTAATTCTGAGAATGTGAATTATATTTTACCTAGCTACTAATTAAATATATACTTAAAGTAATTGATGAGATGAAAAATCTTGTTAAATATCCAGTTTCCTGTTCAATGTTCTGATCAAACATCCTTTGAACTACATTAATGTTGTTATATCATAAATTTGAAAGTAAATTAGCCTCTGATATCAAAGAAATTCTGGCCTACAATAATTTAAACAATGCTACAGACCAGAGTTCTCTCTTAAATATTATGTTTCTCATTGAGCTTTTCACAAATCAAGAATGAAATATTTAATTAAATATTTTAAAGCATATCCTTTAAACAAAATAACAAACATTTTGAATTACACCACTATAGTATTCTTCAAAAGCAAATATAACAATGCTTTAAGTTTGCATTTTCCGTGAGATATTCCTAGGTAAGGGGCATCACTGGAGTGAGAAACTTGACTAGGCATAACAGAGACTGCTGTTCATCTACAGTGTCCATTCCCTTCTTCCATGCTGATAGCATTTAGCTGGCCACCTTATCCCCTCAAAAAGAGACTACAGTTCCCTACTTCTCTTAGAAGATTGGTTATATGACTAAGACATATAGGGAATGAATAAAAGCGTTGTGCATAATTTGTCTTAAGCCATTATAGGTAAGCAAAGGGATCTTTGCTTCCCCTTCTCTCTTCTTGCTTACTTTCATACAGTGACCTTGAGTTATCATGGACCATGTCAGACCAGGCCAATGAGATAACATTCTAGGTCACTGTATATCAGTAACACAGAAGGAGCCTGAGCCATTCTGATGGCTTCCAGGATGCAGCCAAGTGACTGATAGTTCAAACTTTTTAATGATACCAAAAAGCATCTATCGTATTTAAGCCACTGCTTTTGCTATCTCTGTTACACATGACCAAGAAATTTTCTAAGTGACAATATGAATATAAACTATATTTGACATTGGTTTCAATCTAAGTATTCAAGAGGAAAACATTTAAGTAAATTATAGTGTCCTCATACAATAGAGTATTACAAGGTCATTACAAATCATGTCTTTCATGATAGAAATATCTTTTTATAATTAGAGTTAAAACCAGAATATAAAATTAATTTTATAATATGATTTCAAATGTAAAAATGCACAGAAAAAAAGTATGGAAGAAAGTATTCAAAATACTAACAGTATTTTTAGGTTAGTTTTAGATTAAATATTCCAAATAAATCTCAAAAAATAATTAGCAGGAAATATTTTCTAATTAAGATTAACTTTTTAAAATTATAGTGTGCTTTTTTCTTTCTTTTTGCCAGGTAGCTCTTATTTTACCATGTCATTAATTTTTTCTAATATTCCCAAAACACTATCAGGTCTACATCTCTTTCTTAGTGTCAGTGAACTTCCTACATGCTATATTCAAACATTCAGTGTAGTCTAACAATCCTATAGTTATGAGAAATAACTACACTAAAATGTATATTGATCATTCTTCTCTATTGGTTAAAGTTCATCAATTGATCTCCATTGGATACAGGTTAATAAATTCTTCTTGTAATGCCTCTGTGACTCTTGCTCCCACTTCCTTTTCTGTCTCAAAATAGCAAAGCTGCTTGTAGATCATTAAACAAAGGGCATTACACTGTCCTCTCAATGCCCTAACACTTACTGTCTTCCTTGAACTGAGTTTTCTTTTTCCCATTTTAGTGTTTGGTTCAAATGCTTCCTCCTCTGTGAAATCTAAGCAGATTTCCCTAAGCACACTCACATTCATTCATTAGTTCAATAAATACACATTGACCAACTTCTATATTCCAAACATTTCAAAGTGGCTGATATTCAACAATAAATAAGAGATACCAGCTCCTGTCTTTCTTATAGATTAAATACTAGTGAGAAAACAAACAAATGTAAATGAATAAACAAAATAACTGAAGTGAAGAAGGATTTTTAGGCAATAATAATAATGGGGATGTGGGTAGTGATCTAGGTTTCTGCAGATTGGTTGATTACAAGGAAGAATTCCTCTTTAAGGAGGTAACATTTGGCTCAAACCTGAATAACAAAAGAAGCCTTCCTGGGATGATGCCTTCTATAAACAACTATTATTTTCTTTTTAATTTTTATGTTTTATTATTAGCAAATTCATGATCACAAATCGTAATTTTTCTTTATGCCCTTTTCTTGGCATATCACTCCCCAACCCCCTCCCTTCCTCCCCCCATCTCTAGTATCCTTAGGTTTATTCTCTCCTTCTAAAAGGTCAGCATATTGTTGTGGTCTGTCTTTTTATTTTTTTTTTTTTATCTGTCCTGAGCAAATCTTTATTTATTTATTTATTTTCAATTTTTATTTTGTCAATATACAATGTAGTTGATTATTATGTCCCATCACCGAAACCTCCCTCCCTCCTCCCTCTCCCCCCTCTCACCCAAGTGTGTGCCCTCCATTTGCTTGTTGTAAGAACTTCAAAAAAAAAAAATTGTGGTTATTATATCTTCCTCTCCCCCGCCCCCGGTTTTTTGGGTTTTGTTTGTTTGTTTGTTTGTTTGTTTTTTTTTTGTGTGTGTGTGTGTGTGTGTATGTATGTGTGTGAATTGATTCATTCCCCTTTAGCTCCCTAATAGAATAGAGCACCCAGAAATCAACCCACGCACTTACTGCCATTTGATCTTCGACAAAGGCACCAAGCCTATTCACTGGGGTCGGGACTCCCTCTTCAGCAAAGGGTGCTGGGATAAATGGATATCCATATGCAGGAGATTGAAACTAGACCATACCTCTCACCATATACTAAAATCAACTCAAAATGGATTAAGGATTTAAATATAC